>NC_073307.1:2662611-2865500 GCF_027595985.1 Sorex araneus
AAACACCATGAGATATGTCAGTGTCTATTGCAAACCATAGTGCCCAAAAGTAGAGAGAGAGTGTGGGGAATACTGTCTGCCATGGAGGCAGGGGGAGGGTGGGAAGGGGGGTATACCGGGGATATTGGTCGTGGGGAATGTGCACTGGTAGAGGGATGGATGTTTGATCATTGTGTGATTGTAACCCAAACATGAAAGCTTTGTAATTATATCTCACGGTGATTCAATAAAATAAAAAAAAAATTAAAAAAAAAACACCATGAGAGAGAGCATTAAAAAATTGTTCATAATTGTGTTTCAGTCATACAATGTTCCAACACCCATCCCTCCACCAGAGCAATTTCCCAGAACCAGTGTCCCCTGTCTCCCTCCACCCCTTCAAGCCACCCCCACCCCAGCCTGCCTCTAGAGCAGACACCTCTCCCTCTCCCTCTCCCTCTCCCTCTCCTTTCTCTCTCTCTCTCTCTCTCTCTCTCTCTCTCTCTCTCTCTCTCTCTCTCTCTCTCTCATTTTAGGCATTATGGTTTGCAATACAGTTGCTGAAAGGTTCTCATGTTATCACTTTCAACACTCAGTTCTTGTCCAGAGTGATCACTGCCCACTAGTACTGTCGTAATGAGTCCTCCCCTATCTTAACCACCCTCCATCTCCCACACCCTTGACCAACCATTGGCCAGTCCTCCTGGCCCATTTGCCCTGGTCTTGGATATTAGTTTCATTTTTTTATATGTTCCACAAATTAATGCAGTGATTCTGTGTCTCTCCCTCTCCTCTGGCTCATTTGACCCAGCCTGATACTCTCCAAGTCTATCCATTTATAGGCAGATTTCATGACCTCATTTTTCCTAACAGCTGTGTAGTATTCCATTGTGTAGTCGTGCCACAGTTTTTTTTTATCCGTACATCTGTTCTCGGGCACTGAGGTTGTTTCCAGATTCTGGCTATGGTGAATAGTGCTGTGATGAGCATAGAAGTGCAGGGGGTTTCTGCTGTGTGTTTTTGGACCCCCAGGGTATATTCCCAGCAGTGGTATTGCTGGGTCCAATGGGAGCTCCATGTCTCATTTTGTGAGGGATGTCCATATTATTTTCTAAAAAGGCTGGGCCAGTCGGCATTCCCGCCAGCAATGAACGAGGGGCCTTGCTCCCCGTCACAGCAACTAATATTGGAATCTACCTTGCCCCTAAGAACCGAGTCCCAGTGGGCTTCACAGGGGAGTTACGGACACACTAGTGACAGCCAGTGTCGGAAACGGCACGGAGAGCCTCACACTCAAGCCCCTCCCAGACGGGTTCCGCAGCCGTCAGGGGATGGAGCCCCGGGTGGTGATGGTGGGGGGGGTGGGGAATGGGGATGGGGAGAAAGAGCTTTTGCAGCGACAAGCCACAGGCGGAGGCTGGCGGGTTGTAGCCCTCAGGACCCCTCCCACCTGTGTGTCCCTGAAGCAGCTGCCGAGGAGGAGGTCCGGAGGGCTGTTTCCAGAAAGGTCCAGAGGGCCCGGGCCGCTCAGGGGCCCACTCAGGTGCATCTGGCAATCTAAGGAGATTCCTAGCGGGCAGTACAGGACGGGGAGGGGAGACAAGATAACGAGATCCTGCTTTTATTCTCAACAGCCGTGCCCAGAGGGCCCGCTGTGGTCGGGAGCGAGCGTTTGGGCCACCCCTGGCAGCGCTCCGGGTTCACACCGGCTCTGTGCTCAGGAGCACAGCTGCAGTGCTCCTGTGCTCCCAGATGAGTCCAGGCAGTGCTCGGGGGCCGTCTGCATCAAGGCAGGCGCCTTAGCCTTCATGTGCACACTCTCTCTTTGGGCCTGGTTTGAAACGTTGGTCACCTTCTGGATTCTTTGGGGACTCTGGAAAACAAGTTTCAGTGCTTTTTTCCCAGACTTGCTGATTCTTTCAGTTCAGCTGGCAGAAGATATTTCTTCCTTAAGTTAGACCAAGTCTCCTCATCAGTTCTTCTCCCAAGAGGCCCCCTGTTCGCTGTGTCCGACCCTTGCCCCTCCCCCACACAAGGCCAGGCCTCACTGACCGTCCCTCTGCGCGTCACAGACATTTGCATGTTCTCTGTGTTTCTGCCTCACCTGTCTCCTCACTGTATTTCTCTGCACCAGAGACTTTGTGTCTCTCTGTCTCCGACCTCAGCATCGGGAACGCCACCTGACAGCAGAAGGAGCCTGGGGGGAGGGGGGGGGCAAAAAGCGCATTAACCAAAATATTGGGCCCATGACAGAGCTTGGGCGAGTCCCCCTCTGGCCCTCTCCCCCTGGCCCCGAGGGCACCGTCGCTGTCCTGCCTCCAGAGTATGTGGACGTGATGCACTGAAGGTATGTGATACACGCAAGGATTCCAGGCCAACTTTAAGGCTAAGCCCAGCCTGAAGGATCACCTACTGCCTTTGCTGATTATAACTGTAAGAGGAAAATATTATTTCATCAGGCATTTTCTGTGTATTTTTGGCATGAGGTCATACCCGGCAGTACTCAGGGTTTACTCCTGACTATGCGATCAGGGATTACTACTGGCATTGCTTTTGTGGTGCTGGGGTTGGCGTCATCAAGGCAATTGCCTTACCCCCTGCACTATCTCTCTGGGTCCCAGGCAATTTTGTTCAATGTATTTTCCATAAACCCAGGGCCTCACACATGCAGGCAAGTACTTCCCCAGCTCTACAAGGCAGAGTTTTCAGATAGTTTTTTAAATAACTTATTAATAAAGTAGCACTGTAGCACTGTCATCCCGTTGTTCATCAATTTGCTCAAGCGGGCACCAGTAATGTCTTTATTGTGAGACTTGTTGCTACTGTTTTTGGCATATCAAATACACCACAGGGAGCTTGCCAGGCTCTACCATGCGGGCAGGATACTCTCAGTAGCTTGCCAGGCTCTTCGAGAAGGATGGAGGAATCGAACCCGAGTTGACCACGTGCAAGGCAGACGTCCTACCCACGTGCTATCACTCCAGCCCAATGTATATAATCTATTATATAACATTATTATTTAAGTAGTTATTAATAACTATTAACATTTTTTCTGTTATCATTTTTTTTCCTTATTTCAAGAAGGGGGAGGTTTGGACCATACCCTGCAGTGCTCAGGCCTTACTCCTGGCTCTGTGCTCAGGGATCACACTTAGCGTGTTCGAGGAATGTCAGGTGATGTCAGGATTTAACCCAGGTTGGCCACATGCAAGGGAAACGGCTTACCCACTGTACTAAATCTCCCGCCTTACCAAAGATCATCTAAGAAGTGAAAAAGCATGGGACAGGAGCAATCGTGCAGAAGGAAGGGGCTTTGCTTTACACACAGCTGACCGTGTTCCATCTCTGGCACCCATTGTGGTTACCCAGCTCCTGCCAGGACTGATTCCTAAGTGCTAAGACGCTGGGCACCACAGGGAGTGACCGAAGCTCACAACAAAGCAAAAAGTGAAAAAGCAAATGGAAATCGTATGGAACAGGTGAAGACGATTAACCCAACTCAACTGTAGGTTACACCAAATAGATCACTCATACTGGTAGTCTCAGTAAAAATGACTGTGTCCTTTCTAGGTGGGGTAAATACTCTCCACTTGCAGGAGCATTAGTCCAGGGGGAAGGGCACTGGCCTTGCATGCGACCAACCAGGGTTCAATCCCCGGCATCCCATATGGTCCCCCGAGCACCATGAGGAGTGATTACTGAGTGCAGAGCCAGGAGTAACCCCTGAGTATCACCAGGTATCCCCTCAAAAACAAATTTAAATTTTTTAAAAAATATTTTTAAAATTAGGGGCCAGATAGATAGCACAGTGGGTAGGGCGTTTGCCATACACACAGCCGACCCGGGTTCGATCCCCGGCATCCCATATGGTCCCCCAAGCACTGCCAGGAGCAATTTCTGAGTGCAGAGCCAGGAGTAACCCCTGAGCATCACTGGGTGTGACCCAAAAAGCAAAAAATTAAAAAATTAAAAATCATCTATGCAAAATGTCTAACATACATGAAAATTATGAGACAATGGAGAAAGCAGGAGCAAATCCCATTACAAAAAATGTAATGGAATTTCATAGGTAAGTAAAAAATTACAGAATAGAAACATGTCATCGGGGAGGAAGCTACTGTACTTATGTTAATGTTCATAAAGTCTGCCTCAAAATAAGGAATTTTCCAGGTAACTAAATTCATCTGAAACACCTAATTGTGAGTATTTATGTGTTAGTACCAAATAAAATACTATCAGAACCTATGAAGCAAAAAATGAATTAGAATGAAGGCTGGAGAGATAGCACAGCATGTAGGGCAATGCCTAGCCTGCGGCTGACCTGGGTTCGATCCCCAGCATCCCTTATGGTCCCCTAAACATCACCAGGAGTAACTTCTTAGTGCAGAGCCAGGAGTAGCCCCTGAACATCACAGTGTATGCCTCAAAAACAAACAAAGAAATTCAAATTTTTTTTAAATTCTTTTATTAATTCACCATGTGGAAAGTTACAAAGCGTTCAGGTTAAAGTCTCAATTAAGAAATTCAAATTTAAAAGAAATAGAAAATCCCTACCAGCAAAGCTATATAGATTTTAATACAGACTTTAACACAGTAATTGATAGGTGAAAAATATGCATATTTCATAGGACTATTAGTTAATATTATACTTATGAAACAGTATTCAAATATGTTGAAATGGGGCTGGAGCGATAGCACAGCGGGTAGGGCATTTGCCTTGCACGCGGCTGACCCGGGTTCAATTCTCAGCATCCCATATGGTCCCCTGAGCACCGCCAGGGGTAATTCCTGAGTGCAGAGCCAGGAGTAACCCCTGTGCACAGATGGGTGTGACCCAAAAAAATAAAGCAAAAAAATAAAAAAAAATTTTTTAAATCAAATATGTTGAAAAATATATTTGAGTGATGATGACTGAAACATTTGTCAGTAAATAAGATAAAAGTAGTTTTGATGCATTGAAATTATACAGATTATGTTCAGAATTGTGTAACTTCATACACCCATGGTGTATTGGATGTGCCAAAAACAGCAACAAATAAGTCTCACAATCGAGAGACGTTACTGGTGCCCGCTCGAGCAAATCGATGAGCACCGGGATGACAGTGACAGTGACAGTGACAATAATCGAGTGGTATCCGATTGAACGCTACAAACTATCTGATGGGGAGGGGGCTCGGGCAGCAGCACTCGGGGGTCCAGGGTGCTCGTTGCCCAGTGGTGCTGCCCTGGCGGGGCTCAGGGGGCCGTGTGTGATGCCGAAGACCCGAATCGGGGCCACGACCAGCACAGGCGTGTGCGGGGCCAGTTCCTCTCCCCCGGACGGTCTCTGCAGCCCTATTTCGAGTATTTCCCTGGGCCAAGCAGTCGGGCGGGCCAGGGGCTTCCCTTGCGTCGCCGGCCCTAGGTCAGCACATATGTGGAGTGACCCCTCAGCGCAGAGCCAGGACTAAGCCCCGAGCACTGCCCGCTGTGGCCCCAAAGCCAACCCTAACAAACAAAGCAAGAGTTTGCTCCCCAGTCACTGTGGGTGGCACCACGTTGTCTAGTGTCTCTGACCCAGAGCAAGAGTGCTGCGGTGAGAATGGGCCTGCTGATACCTTTTTAAAATGACTGTCCTATTGCGGCAGAGACGGCCCGGGACTTTGCAATCGGCCTTCTCCGCCGGGCCCCTCCAGACGGGGCAGCTGCCGTCCCCGCGCCTGCCCTGTAAGAGCCCCGGTGGGCGGCACTTTCTAGAAGCCAGCCAGAAGCACCAGCTCCCACGTGGCCATGGTCCAGAGACACACACAGGAATCTCAGGCCCGAACAACTTGCGAGAGATTTCTTCAGACCGTAACTATTAAAATCTTCAGATCGTGGGGCTGGAGTGATAGCACAGCGGGGAGGGCGTTTGCCTTGCATGCGGCCGACCCGGGTTCGAATCCCAGCATCCCATATGGTCCCCTGATCACCGCCAGGGGTGATTCCTGAGTTCAGAGCCAGGAGTAACTCCTGAGCATCACTGGGTGTGACCCAAAAAGCAAAAAAAAAAAAAATCTTCAGATCGTATAAAATCTTGTGGCCGCACAACATTATATTAGATCCATGACAAGCAGTACATAACACATTGTCTAGCAACTGTATTTTCTGCAGGTATGAGGGGAGGTAGGACTGGTCTCGGAATATCTAAGGTAACTGAAGTAGAGAAAGAATACTTTGCAAATTGTCTGCCACAGGCAGGGGGAGGTGTGGAATGGGGGAATACTGGGAATTTTGGTGGTGGAAAATGTGCACTGGTGAAGGGATGTGTGTTTGATGACCACAGGATCAAAGTTCAAGCATGAAATATTTGTTACTGTATCTCACGGTGAATTAATAAAAAATAAAAATAAATTGTTGTCTTAATATTTTCCAGGTAAACCCCTACTAGTGGAATTGCTAGATCATATGAAATTTTTTTTTCTGGTTCTCAGGTCATACCTCTTGATGCTCAGGGGTTACTCCTGGCTCTGCACTCAGGAATCGCTCCTGACGATGCTCAGGGAACCATACGGATGCTGGGGTGGAACCCAGTGGACCACGTACGAGGCGAGCGCCCTCTCTGCTGGACTATCACCCCAACCCCTGGAATTTCTTTTTTTTTGTCTTTGAAATCTCTCGGTACTATTTTCCACAATGGCTACACCAATGTGTATTCCCTCCGATAGTGTTAAAGTGTTCCTCTTTTCTCCACCTCCTCACCAAATCTGTTGCATCTGGTTTTCTGTAAAAGGTCTTTCTCATGCGTGTGATACTTCACTGTCTTTCTGATTTGCGTTTTCCTCACAAGCTGCTGTTTACATTTGCTCACGTGCCCGGTGTCCATCTGTGTCTTTGGTTAAATGTCTACTCATATACTCTGTACTTTTGGGGTTTGTTGTTGCGTTGCATGAGCTCTTCATATATTATGGCTATTACTCCCTTGCACGGCAGAGCCTGGCAAGCTCCCTGTGGAGTATTCGATATGCCAAAAACAGTAACAATAACAGGTCTCGTTCTCCTAACCCTGAAAGAAGCCTCCAATCATTGGGAAAGACGAGTAAGAAGAGGCTGCTAAAATCTCAAGGCTGGGACGAACGGAGACATTACTGGCGCCCTCTTGAGTAAATCAATCAACAACAGGATGACAGTGATACAGTGATTACTCCCTTGGATGTATGATAAAATATGGCTTTTTTTAAGTTTTCACTCAGAGTCCTGGTCCAAAAGATTCAAGTAACTGTTTCCAGCAACGTAAAGCCCAAGTCTGAGAGGCTGTCGGAACTAAGTCACTCCTTTTATTTATTTGTTTAACTTTCAGAAGATGTCTGTACTGGGGTTTACGATACTGTCAGTCATACTTCTTCTGGGGCTGGAGCAATAGCACAGTGGGTAGGGTGTTTGCCTTGCACGCGGTTGACTCGGGTTCAATTCCCAGCATCTCATATGGTCCCCTGAGCACCGCCAGGAGTAATTCCTGAATGCAGAGCCAGGAGTAACCCCTGTGCATTGCCGGGTGTGACCCAAAATGCAAAAAAAAGAAAAAAAATCATACTTCTTCGTTCCCACGTTATTTCTGTGGCTCCTTCATCAGGGACCCCCCAGCCCCTACACCAGTGTCCCCTGGACCCTCCCGGTGGCTCAGCTCCTGACAAAGGCCCCCGCCGTGTTAGCCCAGCTCTGGAGACAAAATCTTCAGTGTGTACGACTTCGACCTTCTGTTGTTCGCTTATGATAGAACTAATGATCTCTACTGCGTGTCCTGGATGGTGTCGTCTGTTCCCTGGAAATAGTTCCTGCAGAGATTAATTTCCTCTTTCATGCTTTTCTTCTGTTCCCTCCCGGTTTCTCCCCGCTGCACCTTCTCCCCTGGACAGGACCCTCTCAAGCTCTGGGCCACCGGCCCTGGAAGCCACACCATGAAATGTGGAAGGCACAAAATATATCAAAAAGTTTGTTCTATTGCCTCCTGAGCACAGAGCCAGGAGTATCCCCTGAGCACATCCAGCTGTGCCCCTCAAAAAAAGAATATCAAGGGGCTGGAGAGATAGCACAGCGGGTAGGGCGTTTGCCTTGCACGCGGCCGACCCAGGTTCAAATCCCAGCATCCCATATGGTCCCCTGAGCACGGCCAGGGGTAATTCCTGAGTGCAGAGCCAGGAGTAACCCCTGTGCGTCGCCAGGTGTGACCCAAAAAGCAAAAAAAAAAAAAAAAAGAATATCAAGGAAAACAATAGCAAATAGGTAATTTTTTTTATCAGTAAGTGTTCTATTTGTGTGCCGACTCATCTGCCCGAATGTCACTCAAGGGTCCCTCCCTCAGAGAAATTTTTTTTTTAATTTTTTATTGAGTCACCATGTGGAAAGTTACAAAGTTTTCAGGTTTAAATCTCAGTTATACAATGCTCGAATACCCATCCCTTCACCAGTACTCATATTCCACCACCAAGAATCCCAGTATAGCTCCACCCCGCCCCCTCACACCCCTAACCCCCCCACACCCCTAGCCCCCCACCCTAAGCCGCCCCCCCCCCGCCTGTGTAACTAATAAATTTCACTTTACTTTCACTTTGATTGCATACAATATTTCAACAAAACTCACTGTTATTGTTTGGAGAGTCTCTCCCCTAAAGTCAGACCTGCTGAAAAGGAAGCATTAGATAATTTGTTTTCCATTGCTGAGGATGAAGCGGTATGAGGTCGAGTGACCACACTTAGCGGCCTCTCAGAGAAATTTTTAATTAAAAACAATCAGGAGTCAATCAGCTTAATCAATGGCTGAATAGATAGCAGAACTCCTACATTATTTTTAAAAAAGTCTGGGGGTGAGGGGTGCAGAGAAGCACGGAGGGCGGGAGCCCCAGACTCCCCGGCAGTCCCGTCCGACCCGGCAGGCTGTGCGTTGCGAGGCCCGAGCACCGATAAGCGAGCACCGCTGTGCCAGCTCTCAGGTGCCAGGTTCCTGGGGTCACCACCTGCCGGTGCCACGTGGGGGACCGCGAGGTGCTGGGATCACTCCGGGACTGACCATGTGTAGCTGCCAAACTGGTCTGACCCTGTCCTCTCTCATCTCTCTCTCATCTCTCTCTCATCACCCCAATACATTTCCTTTCCCCGCAGAGCAGGGAGGTTTGGGAAATGTTTTACTTTCCTGGGTGTTTTTTCCATCTTAGCTGATCTCTTGTGTAAGTGCGAAGTGTCTGCACGCTGAAACAAATGCGCATTTGAATGCACAATTGATTAACCAATTTTCAAATAATTAACTTTTTAGATTTTGCATGTGCATTTGTTGCTCATTTGACCATATAATAATTAATTAGCCTTAATTATAATGGATTGCACCTTCAAGTCCTGCATGCATATTCTCATCAAATGACAGTGTTCTATATCAGTTCTTATATTGGAGCCAAACAGACAAGCTCTCACAAGCAAAGGAAGAGAATTTTAAGGGTGGGGGACACTGCACAGCTGTGGAAGTCGACATTTTGATTAATGAAGTGTTACAGTGTTTTTAATGTATTTATTTGGTGGTGCATTCAGCAAAATTAATCCTGATAGATGAAATGTGTTTAAAGCACTGCTTACAAAATGAATGGTGTCTCCAAGCTAATAGAGTTATAAATGAACAGGAGAAAAAAAAAAATGAAGAAGACTTTAAAAATGAGTCAAGTGAAAATAAATGTCAGATTAAAAAACAATTTACCGTGTGTGTCTAGAGAGCCAAAGGGAACCCAAGTGCAAAGAATTTGACTTATGGACTAAGTGAGCAGGTGAAATATTTAAATACCTGCCTAACGCTGTTTCATCATGAAGGCGGGAAAACTGCAGAGAGCTGAGCGTCTTACCTGCCCCTGTCCAGATACAACCGAAAGGCGGAAGCCAAAATTATATCCCTCTGGTCTATCAAGAGTCGGGGCGGTGGGGGGCGGGGAGCACTCTTACGCCATCCATCAGTAATAGGGTGGGGGAGGGGAGAGATGTGGGCAGGCATGCAGCAGAGCGACCGCCAGAAATAAGAGGAACCTGGGGGCTCAAAGGCAGGGGGACTGAGCACTGATAAGGCTGGTCCCGCAGGCACTGTCCGGTGTGGCCCAAACAAAACTAAATAAAATGCAAGAACAACAGCAACTCAGCAGATAATAGTGAAACAGAAAATAGGTCAGTAGGAAGTATTCCTGCCAGAACACGACGGCAACTGGCGTGGGTGGAGGCGGGGGGAGTTTCAGGCAAGAACATGGAGCACAGTGAAACGCTCCACGTAACAGGCAAGGGGGACTCATGAGGAAATCAGGGAAATTATGCAATAAAGACGTTATTTTCTTTGTCATAAGTCAGCTATCCACGGGCTTCATCTCGTCTAACCTGACAGTCTGTCCCTATTCCTGGCTCGGGATGTTTCGAGTCATATAGCTTTAGAGTACAATTTGGAGTCAGGTGATGTGATGTTTCCCAATTAATTTCTTTTTTTCTCAAAGAAGCCTTGGCTATTTGGGGTGTTTAATGATTCCGTACAAATGTTATTAGTGAATGTTCAATAACAAGACCAGGGAACAGAAACCAGCAAATTACAGAAATGAAAATGCCCAGGAAGGAGCAAAAGGGTCACGTAAGGGAAAGGACAGGAGCCTTGGACAGGTGGGGGGGAGGGAGAATCTGTCCACTCCAGACAGTAGAGCAGCTGGTGCCCCAGAGAGGCTCAACCTCCAACCCCCAGATCTAATCACGTGCTCTAAGGGCTGGGGGAAGGGTGGGAGGGGCCCCGACGATGCTGGCCCTGGTGCTGGGTTTGGAGTTGGGCAGTGTATACCTGAAACTATTCTTTGTGTGTGTGTGTGTGTGTGTGTGTTTTCTTTTTTTTTTTTATTTTCTTTTTAAATTTTATCACCATGTGGAAAGTTACAGAGTTCTCAGGTTTATGTCTCATTTATACAGTATTCAAACACCATCCCTTCACCAGTGCCCATATTCCACCACCAAAATCCCCGGTACACCCCCCGCCCTCCACCCCCAACTGTATAACTGATGAACCTCACTTTATTTTCTCTTCACCTTGATTACGTTCCATATTTCAACACAAAACTCACTATTGTTGTGGAAGTTATATCCCCAAACAAGATAACCCTAATAAGGAGGCATTTGATAATTAGTTTTCCATTAAAAGATTGTATGTTTTCAGGTTTTAGAAAAGGATCGGATGTGTCCCAGTCCCGAATCCTGGAGCCATGTTAGTTGCTGCTCAGTGTCGCCAGGGCTCCATCTGGAGAAGGTGTGCTGGCGGCACCTCCTCCTTCCGGCCCCCAGGTGTTGCTGGCCCCGATTCGGGTCCGGAGCATTGTCCGGGCCGCGTTGCTCACCAGAATGCCTGCCGCTTCTCTGTGGATTGTGGCATGAAGATGGCGCCGAGGGTGGGTCGAGGGCGTGACCTCTGGCGGCCGGGACCACTTGGAGTTTTGGGCTGGCGCCGCCCCACTCCAGTGGCCCCCGCGGCTTGAAACTATTCTTAATGACTCTGGAAATCAAGGAGATGGGAAGGAAGGAGGGAAGGAGGGAAGGAGGGAAGGAAGGAGGGAGGGAGGGAGGGAAGGAAGGAAGGAGGGAAGGAAGGAAGGAAGGAAGGAAGGAAGGAAGGAAGGAAGAACGGGGAGGGAGGGAAGGAGGGAGGGAGAAGGGACAGAGAGGGAGGGACGGAGTGAGGGAGGGAGGGAGGGAGGGAGGGAGGGAGGAAGAAGGGAGAGAGAGGGAGGGACGCAGTGAGGGAAGGAGGAAGGGATGAAGGGAGGAAGGGAGGGAGGGAGGGAGGGAGGAAGTCACTCAGGGCGTCTTTCAGCTTGACAGGTGCAGCATCTTCTGAAAGGAGCTCTCTCTCACTTACACACACATTCACACACACACACACACACTCACACAGATGCACTCACACACACATACTCGCACACACTCACACACACATTCATACACACCACACACACACATACTCTCACACAACTTACAAACACACACACACTCGAGCGCGCACACTCACACACATTCATACACACACTCACACACGCTCACATGCTCACACACCCCCACACACAGCTGGAGACGCAGCAGTGGCAGGGCCGGGCTGCCTGAGGAAGTGCTGCGGGTGGCGGTGCCTGTGGAGAGGAGAGTCCAGACAACCACTGGACTTGGTTGGTGCGGGTGAGCGCAGGGACCCCCGCTGGGGTTTGTAGGCGTCCAAACACCACAGCGGGCACCGCAGGGAAAGCCTCGCGCTCACATCTGTTGCCTCACTGCCATCCATACTTACCCAAGCTCCTTTCATCAGGAGAGTGTATTTGTATGCACAGCTTGAACAATAGAACCCGCTCTTTCCCTCGAACCCGGGTGTCGTAGCACAGGGCAAGTGCTCCACCGGGAGCCACAGCCCAGCCCCACATGCTTGTGCTTAGGACAAAATAAGGTGATAGCCACGAACTTTCCAGAACTGATGAAAACTCTCAATGAGGGCTAAGACTTGGGGGAGAGCGCTAGTACGAAGGTTAAAGGTCAGTGTCCAGCGCCAAATGGCCCACGCACTGTCAGGCGTAGCCCCGGCTGTCTCCACCGTGCTGCTGTGTCCCGGGGGCGCCTAAGCACCACTGGGGTGGCCCCGGGCACCCTCTGGGGCACCGGGAGTTCTCGGCACTGCAGTACCACATGCCCAGCCCCTGTCTGAGAATTGCGGGGAGCCGGCCCCAAGCCCTTGAGCCCTTCTTGGAGGATTCCCCGAAAAATAAGAACTGCCTGTGAAGCTTTTCCCCAAAAGTAAGGGGGTGGGGCTGGGAGAAGCCAGCAGGATGGCGCTTCCAGACCCGGGTTGGCCCCCAGCGTCCCCTCTGGTGCTGGGAGCACCGCCAGGAGTGACTGCTGAGTACAGAGCCAGGAGGAACTCGAGCACCACCAGGTGTGGCCCCCAAATTGAAGTAAATAAATAAGGGATAAAGCGACCAAAAGCAGTGGGAAGTTATCAATACTCAGATTCCGAAAGTTCTAAAATCCAAATAGCATAAATGGAAAAAAAAAATAAAAACTGGAAATAGGTCGTAAATATACTACAAACCGAAAATAAAGAGAAAATGGCAGCGCTGAGGGGATGTACAGGCTGGAAGGCACTTCCCTTGCCTGTGGTGGATCCTGGCTTGGCTCCCGGCTCCACAGAGGGTCCCCCAGCCCCATCAGGGGTGAACCTGGAACACAGAGCCGGGAGTGAACCCTGAGCACTCTGAGTTCAAACCAAAAGCAGAGAGAATGGCCAGGGGAAGAGATGCACCCCCTCTAAGGGAAGAACTGAAATATTAGGTAGCAAAATTACCAATAGGAACCATGGAAACCAGGAAACTATGCAATAGTATTTTCAAAATACTGAAAGAAAACGGGCAGACTGAAATTTTTTTTTCAGAGTCAAATTATATATACACAGTGAAAATGTGCTTCATAGGTAAAAGTGAAATAAAAATGTTCCAGGTAAAAATATTACTGAGAAAAAAATTATCAGTAGACACACTATAATACACACTAAAGAGATTTTTTTCAGGTAAAAAAAATATTCCACTGAAAACATAGAAATATAAGAAAAAATTAATAGTGGGAAGATATGGATACCTAAGTGAATGTTGGTATACAGCTCCACTTAGCCTCAGGGTTTTGAATGTATGCCATGTTAAAATGAAAGATAATAGTCATAAAACAGGATGAGTGGAATTTAGTTCTCAATTCTTTTAGTATTCACGTTGGGAAGTGACAGTGCATGGAATCTCTGAATTAGTGCATACAGAAGGTGGACATGTAAACCATAGCTATAAATTGATATAATAATAATAACAACAACAATAGCTGTAACTGTAGCACTGTCATCCCATTGTTCATCGATTTGCTCAAGCGGGCACCAGTAACATCTCCATTGTGAGACTTGTTGTTACTGTCTTTGGCATATCAAATACACCACAGTAGCTTTCCAGGCTCTGCTGTGTGGGTGAGATACTCTTGGGAGCTTGCCAGCCTCTCGGAGAGAGACGGAGGAATTGAACCCGGGTCAGCCGTGTGCAAGGCAAACGCTCTACCCACTGTGTTATCGCTCCAGCCCCTTATGATGTGTGGTGTATTGTTGAATCTGCTATTCAAAAATACTATATAGGTGACAGAAATCCTTGGCTCTGGCTCTGCACGGCCCCCTGAGACCCACCGGGAGTGACTCCCCAGTTTTGAGACAGGAGTAGACCCTGAATACCCGACAGTGTGGACCAAACACCAAAACCAGTGATGGGCAGGGCCAGAGAGATAGGTGACATGACCCATCACATGCCTCGTGTGAGAGAGGCCCTGAATTTGATCCCTGATATTACAGAGGCCCCATCAAGCATTGCTGGATATGACCCCTACAAAAACAATATGTAAATATGTGAAAAGCAATTATATAGGGGCCAGAGTGATAGCACAGCGGGGAGGGCACGCCTTGCACGCAGCCAACCCAGGCTCGATCCCCAGCATCCCATATGGTCTCCCTAGCACTGCCAAGAGTAATTCCTGAGTGCAGAGCCAGGAGTAACCCCTGAGCATCGCTGGGTATGACCCAAAAAGCAGGGGAAAAAAAAAAGAAAAGCAATTATATAGTCATACACTGCAATGTAGAGAAACATCATGGAAAATGAAAAACAAATAGAACTATGCTGGCAGCGACATATGCCTGTAGCATGTTAAACAAAGGATTTGCCTGCCTCCAGCATCAGTCCCCGGGGCCCCTGTGTGGTCTCTATCCTGTCATTACATTCAGGCAATACTGCTGGGAAAAAAGGAAAGAGTTTTCACTGAGAAAGCTACGGCAGTGCAACCTGTACTCACCCCTTTTGAAACGTGGACTATGTATCAGCTATTGAGATGCCTAATGAGTCCTGCAACTCAAACATGGAAAACTTTTCATGTTTGTTTTACCCAGCATTTCAAAATGAACCAGGCAATGTTCAGGGGTTATTCCTGATCTCAGGAGTCACTCCTGGCAGTGCAGGGGGGCAGAGGGCATAAGGGATGCCAAGGGTCAAACCCAGGTTGGCCTCGTGCAAGGCGAGCTCCTTGCCCACTGTACTATCTCTCCAGCCCTCCTTTTTTTTAAAAAAAGTTCCCTAATTTATAACACCTATGATATACTTAACTATACATGTAGACCTGTGTCAGGTGCTGAATATACAAAATGAATGTGACAAAGGGACAGACCAGCATGTCAGGCAGATAGTAAGTGACCTTTCCTGGGGCTCCCCAGCCTGTCTTAACAAAGCCATCAGTGAAGACTTCACAAAGAAGAGACGTAACTCATTGTTTCTCACTGTGCCACACTACGGCAAACACAACAAACGGGGGGGTAGGTGCTTACAAGATGCTTTAAACCTTTACTGGTGAAACCTTTGGGTGCTTCTACATATTTGAAGTAGTGGTCGGCCCAGCGGTTCGTCAATCACCAGGAATAAGAGAGCAAAACCCAAGCCCGCTCTGACCACATGCCCTTGAAAGGGTTGCACGTAACCTTGAAAGCCTCATCACAATTAAACACGGTTTCTTGGAACCTGTTTGGGCAGAGGACAAAGAGAGTTTTAGCCCCCAGCTGAAGTCCCCTGACTCATCTGAAATGACTCATCTGAAGTCAGAAACATGCAGGCCAGGAATCTGAAAGGGCGGTGAGCGGCAGAGAAAGCCAAAATGATCCGTCCTGATGAGTCATCTGCCATCTGCTGCTCATTCAGAAAAGATAAGTAAAGGTGCAGATAATCAGGGGAACAGCAATACCGAGAAAATGCAAAGCAGGCCTTTTTCTAGAACGTCAGGAGGAAAGATGGTCTGAGAAGCTATTACCAGGAGCCCGAATTGATTCAGAGCATCGCGGGGCTGGCTGGGCTTGAGGAAACCCCAAATCTGCCATCAGTCCCTGGAGGAGGGAAGGAACTGGGGGGCAGCAGGAGTCCACTCCATCACGCCTCGCCCCACTCGGGAGAATATCGGGCTGGGGGAGGACCCTGCAGATGCCAGGGGGTGGGAGATGGGTGGAGCCATGAGTGCACTCTTTCTAATGCAGTCTCCCACCCCTTTGTAAAAATCGATTTCTCAAGATTCTGCAGTGATCTTGCAGCATCTTAGCCTGTCTCTAAGTGGGTGGGGTTCACTGCATCCACCCCTAAGGTTCCAGGCTTATCCAATCACCGTTTATTATTTCTCTCCCATCCACCCCTCTTTCCAGAAACCACCAGTTTTCACCAAGCCTAGCAGCTAGTTGTTTTTTTTTTAATTCTTTTATTGATTCACCATGTGGAAAGTTACAAAGCGTTCAGGTTAAAGTCTCAGTTATACAATGCTCAAACACCCATCCCTTCACCAGCGCACATATTCCACCACCAAGAATCACGATGCAGCTAGTTGTTTTTGATTGTTTTTTGTTGTTGTTGTTTCTTGTTTAGGTCCATACCACTCTTGTCAGAGACGTTACTGGTGCCCTGGCAGAGCTCAAGGGACCACACAGGATGTGGGGATCAAACCCAGGTCAACAGTGCGAGTCAAGGGCCAGAGCAATAGGACAGTGGGTGAGGGGCTTGCCTCGCACACCACTCACCTGGGTTCAAACCCTGGCATCCCATATGGTCCCTTGAGCACCGCCAGGAGTGATTCCTGAGCACAGAGCCAGGAGTAACCCCTGAGCGGTGTTAGGTGTGTCCCAAAACCCAAAAATAAATAAATAGCGCTGTGCGAGGCAGATACCTTACCCGCTCTCCTATCATTCTGCCTTCTGATTTTTTTGCCAGTTCTTTTGTTTTATCAAATATTGAATATCAAATATTCCTTCAATATGCCAAAAACAGTAACAAGTCTCACAATGGAGACGTTACTAGTGCCCACTCGAGCAAATCGATGAACAACAGGACGACAGTGCTACAGTGCTACAGGCTTTTGTTTTTTTTGAATTATTTATATCCCACATAATATAATTATTTATATTTCACACATATGAATGTTGGTAGGACTATATTATAAAAGTTTTTCTTACATTTTTTACAAGTTTTATTTTTTGAAGTTTGATATTCAAACTCAACCAGTCATTATTACGTGGGGGGGCACACTCAGCAGTGCTAAGGGGCCACTCCTGGCATGGCTCGGGGGCCCTGTGGGGCCGGGGGTCCATGTTGGGCTGGCCACTGTCCTATCAGTGGAGTGAGAGCACAGCGGGTAGGGCATTTGCCTTGCACGCGGCCAAACTGGGTCTGACTCCGTCCCTCTCGGAGAGCTTGGCAAGCACCCGAGAGTATCCTGCCCACACGGCAGAGCCTGGCAAGCTCCCTGTGGCGTATTCGATATGCTAAAAACAGTCACAGCAAGTCTCACAATGGAGACGTTACTGGTGCCCGCTCCAGCAGATCGATGAGCAACGGGACGACAGTGCTACAGTGCCATATTCCACATGTGAGTTATCGCCTGTCCACGTCCTTATTTCACTTTGCAGCATCTCAATTTTGTCTCAGAGAGCACAGTTTCATCCTTCTCGAATTTTTATGATATGTTTGTTCATTTCTTTTGTTTTGGGGGCCACACACGGTGCTTCTCGGGGCTCCTCCTGGCTCTGTGCTCCTGGGCTGCCCCCGGAGGCGTCTGGAGTCCCGTGCAATGCTAGTGACAGACCCAGAGCCTCACACGGACAGGGCACGAGCACCGCCCCCCCCCCCTCCCCAGGCCTGTCTTTTTAAATCCCACTGAGTTTATGCCCCAGCCCCGCCCGCTGCCGTCTGGGTAGAGACGGGCATGCAGGCTCCTTTCCCGCTGGCCGGTCGTTACTAACGCTCAGGAGAGCAGAGTGACCGACCTTAGCCCCGTGCGAGGAGAGAGGATATTGGGCTGCGTGGAGCCCCTCCCCCCACACGCACTTCCCAGCCGAACCCAGGACCGGGAGCACGTGGGCAGGAGCACAGCTCGTCAGTGTGGGCCCAACGCTCTGGCTCTGGCGCCCGGCCCCCCTGGTGGGCTCGAGGGCAGGGCCCAGAACCAAGCCCAGGGCCTGGCCGTGCTGGCCGCGCTCTCTGTGGACTCACAGTCCCTCCATTTACTGTACAGTGGGGGGGGGGGGTGTTGGGGGGAGCTCTTCTGGCAGTGCTCAGGGACCCTGTGGTACCGTGGATGAAGCCCGAGGGTCCCCCGCACAGAGCCTGTGCTGCAGCCCTTACAGGCCTCCCTCCGGGGCCCGGAGCCATAGTGCAGTGGCGAGGGCCTTGGCCTTGCTCGCAGCTGACCAGGGTTTGGTAGCGGCATCTGTAGGGTCCCCTGAGCACCACTGGGAGTGGTTCCTGAGTGCAGAGCCAGGAGTGACCGCTGAGCAGTGCCGGGTGGGACCCAAAAGAAAAAAAGCACTGGAGCACTGTCGCCCCGTTGCTCATCGATTTGTTCGAGTGGGCACCAGTAACGTCTCCATTGTGAGACTTGTTACTGTGTTCGGCATATCGAATACGCCACGGGGAGCTTGCCAGGCTCTGCCGTGTGGGTGGGCTCTCCGAGAGGGACGGAGGAATCAAACCCGAGTCGGCCGCGTTCAGGCAAACGCCCTACCCGCATGAGGAAAAAATAAAAAAAGGCCCTCTCCACTCCTTCCCGTTCACTTCTGAAGTTTACATTCATGGCAGGTGATTATCAGGTATTTAATTTACTTTTACTTAATTATATGTAATCATATGAATTTTTTAATCCTCCCTGGGATCTCTCCTTTCCCCCACAGAATCCCTGGAATCTCTCCTTTCTACCCAACAGAATCTCTGGGATCTCTCCTTTCCCACAGATTCCCTGGAATCTCTCTTTTCCCCCACAGAATCCCTGGGATCTCTCCCTTCCCCCACAGGATCCCTGGGATCTCTCCCTTCCCCCCTGCCATTTTTCACAGAGGTGACAGCAGATTTCCTTTTCCTCCACATCCTCCGAAGTACCTTTCTTAACACTCATTTACTTGGTTTTGGGGCCACACACCCTGCAGTGCTCAGGGCTTACTCCTGGCTCTGCCCTCAGAAACCATCCCTGAGTGTTGAGGGAAACGTGTGTCGTGTTGGGACTTGAACCCCGGGCTCTGCCTGGAGGCTAGCAGCTTACCCACTTTGCTGTCCTTCCGGCCCTGAGCAGCGCCTTTTAACACAGACTGTTCTCGTAGGTGTGTGGGGCCTATCATTAGTGTGATTGTATTTTCCTCTCTCTAAATTCTCTTGAGCACTTTTCCATGAGTCCGTGGGAAGAGTCCCTTCCGGACTTTGCCCGTAGTTTGATGAAGCGGCATCTGCGTTGATGTGCGCTCACATCAGCTCCTGCTGCGACCTAGGAGGCGCAAATGCCTTCTCCCACTCCCTTGATTTCCGGGTGTTTACTGTGCACCCAGCACAGTAAACTAAACTTCCGCTGGTTCACTGTGCTGCCATGCATGGACGTTACTGCATGACGGCTGTGTGTCGCTCGCTGTCCTGACCGGGCCTTTCCCCTGGGGACCCACTAGCAGCCCTGTCCTGGGGGGGCTTCCAGCGGGAGAGAGGCAGGGGCGGAACGTCTGGGTAGGAGATCCATCTGCTGGTGTGTCCAAGACGTCAGAGAGGCCCCAGAGAGGAAAACGGGACTGGGAGTCCGAGCGCCAGGGTCTCGGGTGGGCTGGTGCGGCTTAGGGCACTGGGGGGTCCGCTCAGGGCGGGGGTCCTCAGAGCAGGACCTCCACAGACTGGAAGGAGGCGGCAGCGGCGGGTCTGGACACTCTGCTGGATGCCAGGAGCCCCTCTCCGTGGGGCGCGCCTGGCCTCTGAGGGAAGGTTCTTCCTCCTCCAGGGAGTCCTGCGGCAGGTTCCAGTCATTCTGCGACTGTCGCGTGACGCAAGAGACGAGAACAGAAACAGAGAAAGGAGAAGCTGCTCGGCCCTGAGAATGGGCCCGGGTGGGAATTCCAGGCTAATTTAGGATCAGCGGGATGGTGGAGACCCCGTGGGCAGGGTGAACCCAAAGCCTCTCCTCTTTCCTAACCGCGCTTCCCTGCCGCGGGTTTAAATGATCTAGATCTGACATTTAAGACTCACCGTGTTTGGGCTGCGACGGAAGCCTTCTTTCAACCGGCTTTCTACCTTCATTCTGCATTTCTATGGCAACCGAAGGAGAGCGTGCAAAACTATTCATTTCTGGGCCAGGAGCCAGAATGCCAAAGGTTGTTTTTTCTCTCTCTCTCTCTCTCTTTCTTTCCTTCCTTTTTTTTAAAAAAAAGAAATCTTGATCTCTATCACATCGTATCCTTAGGGCTTATTCAACTTAGCTAATCAAAATATAGTTGAAACGGTCTCCAGGCGAATGTGTTTATCAAGTGTTTAACAAACTCAGGTCCCTTCCGGATCAAGACACGTGTGACTCTGGAGGCTGCGAGCAGTCCAATGTTGTGGTGTCACCGTGCCAGAGGCACCACCTGACCACGAGAGTCACAAGGAAACAGGGAAACGGGAGTGTCACGCTCTAGAAAAAAAACATCAGCCAGGAGTAAAAACGTTCCAGTGGAGTCAACAGGGTGAGACCCAAGAAACGTGGCGTCATTTCGCCGCGCACGACTCTCTTCCCGCCGCCCCGGTCTTTCTCAGAACACTTGAAAGGCCGCCGGGTTCACCCCGCCCGTTCCTGTTAGTGACTCTGGTTTCGCGGGAAGCCTCGTCACCCGCCGAGGGCCGGGTCTCTCCGTGCCACCTGCCAGGAAGAGGCTGGGACATCACAGATACCAGGGAAACAACTGGACCGGTACAGCCAGGCCGGCGGTGGCAGAGCGGCCCCTCGCCCCCAGGGCAGCAGGCCCCGGACCCCCGTCTGTGATGCTGTGATTTCTCCTTCTTTTTTCGGTCACACCCAGCCATGCTCTAAGGTTCCTCCTAGCTCTGCGCTCAGGAATTGCTCTGGTGGTGCTCGGGGGGGGGGGGGGGGGGGGCCCTAGGGGATGCTGGAGTGGAACCCAGCGGGCCCCATGCCAGGCAAACGCCCTCCCTGCCCCACCCCTGCGGCCCCAGCACTGCGCTAGCCAATGGGGAGGGGCTCAGATGAGTCTGAGAGATCTGAAGGGAAGCAAGTCCCCAGACTCAAATAGCACGACCGGAAAACCACACGCGCTCGCTGCTGGCTACTGTCCCTGGCCTGCTCGGGGTTTCCCGTCTCCGGGGGGACGGAGGGGATAAGCAGAGCCCGCTCCAGGCCGCCACTCTCTCCTCGTCACACGTTCTCGGGGCTCTCACTCCAGCGAGGGCTTCACGCTGCTGCTATGTGTCCCTGTGCCCTTCCTGTTTCCAGGCACGAGCCGAGTGTTCCCGGAGTCTCGGGCTGCTTAGCAGGACGGGCACACGCTCTGCGCACGGCAGGCCAGCAGGGCAGTGACGGGACAGCCCATTGTGCGGGCCCCGCAGGACTTCCCCTCTGCAGAAGCTGAGTCACCTTTTTCCTGTCGCCAACGTACAGCTGTCCGTTGCTGTCTGAGGCCACCCGACTGATATGCAAAGTCGGCCAGAGGGTCTCTCAGTGCTCATCTGCCTTGCCCTGGGCCCGGCCAATTAGAAGCTGTCCGCTGGGCGGAGGAGATAAGGCCTGCTTTGTTCCAACCCGGCCGCTGTGCCCTTTTCTCCTGTTACGATGCTTCCCGAGGCTCCGGCCTTATACGCCGTCGGGTCCACTCTGACACAGTCTTTTGGGATGGATGCAGCATTTTATTCTCGATCTCTAGTCGGCCGACACAGGCCTACGGCCACAGACAGCTTTGGTTGGCGGCAACTGTGAAACAGCCGTACGAGCAGAGCTTCCCGCTCGGGGCCTGGACGGGGATCTCTCAGGGAACCACACGGACGGACGCTGCAGTTCCAAGAGGAAGAGGGCACCTTCTTCAGCAGGCTCAGGTGGAGCCTATAAAGGGATCTCAATCCACAATATTTTTCTAAGTTTGATAAACTCTCCCAGATTAGAGGAGGGCTGTGAGGACGTTTGCTGCGGAGGAAATATTTGAGATTTTTTTTTTTTTTTTTTTTTTGCCTAATGATCACCATCTGCTTTGAGCTTTTAAGAAAACCTCCAGGGCAGAGGAGAGACGGGGCTGGAGCCTTGCCTTGTGCAGAACCGAGCCGGCTCAGTCCCCAGCACCACACCAGGTCCCGAGCACTGCCAGGACTGGGACCTGAGCACCGCCAGGAATAAGTCCTGAGCTCCTCGAGGCCTGGACCAACCTACTCCCCCATCCCACCCCGGCCCCAACACAAGCTGCTCTAATGGCTTCTGTTTCTCGGCCAATACTTTCGTGCTTTCTGCAAGAGCAAACCCTAGGGCTGGGGAGGACAGACCAAAGCCCTTCCTCTTGCAGCCCTGAAGTTTCCAAGTTTCCAAGGACCTTTGTGTGATACTACACTTCCATGGTGAATTCTCACAATAAAGGTTATTTATCACCTGTGCAAAAAAATTTAAATGCCCACAAGTCAGAGGAACATAGGCAAAAGCTAGATTAAATGGATGAGGCAAATCTTAGAGAAATGCTATAATCACCACTTCACTCATCTGTCATGAGGTTGTCAAATGTGTTGCCTCAAATATTTTAGAAATATAAAAGGATTTTTTAAGTGCTTGGATAAATTTTGAGTTTCACGATTGTCAATATAGTCTTGGGAAAGGACGGCGTGGAAGCACAGGTGACCAATCTGATTCCTCCTTGAGAATGCGATATGAATGTCATGCGCCACCTCACCAGATAATTCCCTTTTTTAAGGATGATCAATATCTCTCAAGGTCTGACTCTGCAAGAAGAGATTTTTTTTTTAATTACAATGGTACATTTTAATGTCATCTTGTTAGAAGGGAGGATAAAGAATAATGAGGTCTTAGCACAAACGATGGTTAGAGGATTAAATCACAAAACTTATATTATTTTTTTAACCTGCAAACCACTTTCAGAAATCATTTCAGAAATCATCACACACACACACACACACACACACACACTCACAAGACCACAGAAATCTATTTCTATAAATTTAAAACCCAAACTGGAAAGTAATACCAGTATTCCAACCTTTCTGTTGTAGATGAGGAAACTGAGGCATGCAGGAATCATGTGGCTTCCAAGGTCACCGCATATAAGCACAGAGCAGGCCCAGAGCAGGCCACCCAGAGACCAGTTTCACTGTGTTTCCCTCTACTGGAGGGGAGGGAATATAGGACTGTCTCTGCATTACCCAGCTGCCCTGGGTCCCCACTGTAAAACCATCTGGCATGATAGTACCCTCTGGAAAGTCATGCCACCGGCTCCACTGAGCTCCTGATGGGGACCTCAGAAATGGCCTCTGCCCGCCTCAGCCAAGGGGCGTGAGCAGTGCTTGCCTCTCCTGGACTAACCTGGTTTTTTCATAAAGAGCCGAGGTGAAGAAGCATTCAAAGGAGAAGTCCAGGGGGAAATAGCATCATTAATGCAAAATATTCAAGCCCATAATTCCCATGACTTTAGCTGTGTAGCCAAATAACACTATTATTCATTTCACAGCTATCCGTCAATTTGTCCAGTGTGCACCCCATGAAATAACTACCATTTTCTCTTTAGGAAAAGGACCCTGTTCTGTTTCCCATACAAATTGGAAAAAAAAAAGGCATTATTCCAAATGGCCCACGTAGCTGGGCAAACAGAAATGTTTGAGCAAAAGACTAAAACCTTATTATACTAAATTAGGAGACCAAAGAAAGAAAGGCTGGGAATAAAATCACCTGCCCGAATCATAAATTTCCTAGTCTCTGTTGACTTTTTTAAAAAAGATCTTTTTAGGAAGAATAACCTTATAAAACAATATATATTACTTTTCTATATAAATGTATATAACTTATAATTGTTGACATATTTGAATTAAAAGGTTTTTACTCTTATGAAGTGGTATCCATAGGTCACAGCTCTGCTAATGTGGCTGTAGTGTGATCACTTTCCATTTTTCATACATGCCAGCTCATCTATAAGCCACTGGACTTCTCCACCTTTTTGGTTAATGGGTCAGTTTCCCCTAAGGGTTGCTACAAGCTAAGGGCGAATCTCTGGTGAGGCCACAGAGAGTGACATGGGGGTCTACAGTAGAGCTTCTTTTATATATATATATAGATATTTTTATTAGAGTTTTGATACAGGGTTACAATAATGTTCAAGTTTCTGATATTTGTGCATAAAATACTGGCACTGCAGGCTACTGAAGTGCCCCTGACTCTCCTTCCACGCATCCCTCTGTCCACTCCAGTCCTACGTTCGTGCCCTCCCACCCTGCACCCTTATTTTTTTTTATTTTATTTTATTGAATCACCGTGACAAGTTACAAAACTTTCAGGTTTAAGTCTCAGTCATATAATGATCAAACACCCATTCCTTCACCAGTGCACCTGTTCCCCCACCAAGAACCCCAAAATACCCACCTCCCACCCCCCCTGGACCTGAGTGGCCAATGATCTTCACCCTATTCTCCCTACACTCTGGATATGTTCAATACTTCAACTATTGACTATTGTCGTAGAGGACTGACTATTATCATTTGGAATTTTCCCCCAACAATCAAACCTGCAAAAAAGGAATCATTTGATAGTTTGTTTTCCATTGCTGAGAATGAAGATTGTAGGATCTCTGTTGCGGCCGCGTGGTTTTGGATTTCTGTTGTTTTAGCTCAGCTCACAGTCTAGATGCATTTCTATAAGTCTCTGGGTGCCAAAATGGGTTAGTAGACCTCCTGGATCATAGTCCTTAAGGAGCAGAGGGGCCATGTCATGCACAGCTGCCAGTAGAGCTTCTTAAACTGTGGCTTGTGACCCCATGTGGGCTGACATGAGCAATATCCATTAGCCATAATTCAGAGGAGAGGGAGCACTGTGATGGGAACAACCCAATACCTAAGCTACCTGAGACTATGTTATCTGACAATAACTAAACTCTTTTTTTTGCTTGAAAAAAAAATGACAATAGTAAAAAAGTGATGTTAAAATGTAATCACCATCAAAACACATAACAAATCCAAGTTATTTCTGGCAGTGCTTGGCTGTGTCACATTCTTGGGCAAAAAAGGAATCACCACCGTAAATTGAGGAGGCAGCCATGGTTTGGCTACGAGCTACGCAGCCTCGTGTGCTGGGTCATGGGTCATTCCTCGGGGTATTTGTGGAATTACACATCGGATCTGACACGCTGTGACGCATGACCCATCCTCTTCGTGAATTCTGTACTACAACAGCTTTTGGCTAATAACAGGCAGCTCAATTGGCACCAACTCAAGAACTCTCTCTCTCTCTCTCTCTCTCTCTCTCTCTCTCTCTCTCTCTCTCTCTCTCTCTCTCTCTCTCTCTCTCTCTCTCTCTCTCTCTCTCTCTCTCTCTCTCTCTCTCTCTCTCTCTCTCTCTCTCTCTCTCTCTCTCTCGGCCCAATAAGTAAGAGTTGTTTCTCTAAAAACATGTAATTCTCAGGTCTCGAGTGATAGTACAGTGGAGAGGGCATTTGCCTTGCATGTGGCTGACCTGGATTTGATCCCCAGCACCCTATATGGTCCCCGGGGCCCTCCAGGAGTAATTCCTGAATGCAGTGCCAGGAGTAAGCCCTGACCATCGCCAGGTGTGACCCAAAAGAATAAAACAAAAACCAAAACCCTTATGGTCCCCTGAGCATCGCCAGGAGTAATTCCTGAGTGCAGAGCCAGGAGTAACCCCGGGTGTGACGCAAAAAGAAAAAAGGGGGAAAAAAGAAGATAAAAAAGGCAGGCCAGAGTGATAGCACAGTGGGGAGGGCGTTTACCTTGCAGGCAGTCAACCGGGGTTCGATTCCCAGCATCCCATATGGGCCCCCGAGCACTGCCAGGAGTAATTCCTGAGTACAGAGCCAGGAGTAACCCCTGTGCATTGCCGGGTGTGACCCAAAAAGCAAAAAAAAAAAAAAAAAGAAGAAGAAGAAGAAGAGGAGAAGGCTCTCTGGAGCGGGAGGCCTCCCGGGGGAGGGGCAGGCAGCGCTGTCCACAGGAGCTGCTCCCAAAAAGCAAAAAAAAAAAAAAAAAAGAAGAAGAAGAAGAGGAGAAGGCTCTCTGGAGCGGGAGGCCTCCCGGGGGAGGGGCAGGCAGTGCTGTCCACAGGAGCTGCTCCCCGGCCGGCCCTCTGCAGGTCTCTGTGCGAGCATCAGGGCCCTGACGCTTCACCTTGCTCTTAAGGGCGACCAGCCCAGAGAGGGTGCACTGTCTGCGCCCTGAGCACCAGCCTGCGGCACCCCCCAGGGCCTGGCCGCGCGTTTAGGTGCCCAGCTTCCCCGGGCCGGGCCAAGCAGAGGCCTCCCTCGGCCGGGTTGTTCTGGTTCTGTTCGTCAAGGTTGGCTGGTTGGCTTTTGTGTTTCGTTTCGGGTGCTCGGGGCTTCCCTCTGCCCCTACACTCAGGAATCACCCCTGGCAGGACGTGGGGTCCCGGGGACGGGACCTGGTCGGCGGCGTGCAAGGCCCGTGCCCTCCCAGCGGGGCCGTCCCTCCAGCCCGTCTGAATCCCTCTGGGACTTCTAGGACAGGCAAGGCCCAGGCCAGCTGCCCAGGTCCTCCCCATCGCCCCGGGAGCCGGGGACGGCTGCGACGCTCTGACCCTCCCCGCCCCTGGTTGGCTAATGACTCGCTCTCCCGCTCACCGGGACGGGGCGGCACTTCCCTCCCGGTCTCACTGACCCTTGAGTCAGAGGCCTCGCGTGAGAGGGAGGCTCCTCGCCGGCGAGAATCTGCCCCGTCCCCACTTTCTGACGGGGGATTGTTTGACTTTGTGTTGGGTTGTGTGCGTGCTTTCTAGACCTTGGCTATTAGCCCTTGGTCAGACGTGTGGTGAGCAAATATCAGGGAGTCTTTTAATTCTGGCCATTATCCCATGCAGAGCACTGCTTCTGAATTTGATGGAGTCCCATTTGTTTATTTTTGCTTCTGTTTTCTTAGCCAATAGCATCAAACCATTGAAGATGCTTCTAGTGTCAATATTTTTTTTTGCAAGGAGGGGCAGAGAA
The DNA here is from genome assembly GCF_027595985.1 of Sorex araneus. Taxonomy (NCBI): domain Eukaryota; kingdom Metazoa; phylum Chordata; class Mammalia; order Eulipotyphla; family Soricidae; genus Sorex; species Sorex araneus. The sequence goes on from NC_073307.1 coordinate 2,689,628, forward strand.
AGAGGATGGGGGTGACACCCAGTGCTAATCAGGGCAGACTCCGAGCTTTGTGCTCCAGGGTCCCAGGGGCTCTGCTGGGGATTGAATCCAGGTCAGCTGCATTCAGGGGAAGCACCTTCCCGCTAGACTGTCGCTCCAGCTTGAGCTAGGAATTTTTTTTTTCGTTTTGGGTCACACCCGGTGATGCAGAGGGATGGATGACTCCTGGCTGTGCACTCAGGAACCACCCCTGGCTGTGCTCAGGGGACCATATGGGATGCTGGGATTCAAACCCGGGTCGGCCAAGGCAAACGCCCTCCCCACTGTGCTATTACTCCAGCCCCGGGCTAGGAACGTTTTAAGGAGAAAATCTGAATAGACCTTTAAAGGTATAAAAGTATGCTTTAGCAAAAAAAAAAGGGGGGGGATTATTGGCTTTTTATTAGAAAATAGTATAGGTCTATACTTAAGATAACACTTGAATATCTGCATTAAGAGATTGTAATAAAAATTGCAATGACTGTAAAAGTGTCACCCGAACATAGAACATTCAATATAAATGAAATGTTCATTTGTTATTGAAAAAGTATGAAATCTCTTAGCAAGCTAGAGGCAAACAGATCTTTCTTATTCCAGTGAAGGCAACCATAAGCATCGGAAGTGGACACCGGTCTCGGTGGCAAAGAGCTGAGTAGTTTGTCATTTAAAGAAACTCCTTTAAGCAATAGCACAGTGGGTAGGGCGTTTGCCTTGCACTCGGCCAACCCAGGTTCGACTCCCAGCATCCCATATGGTCCCCTGAGCACTGCCAGGGGTAATTCCTGAGTGCAGAGCCAGGAGTAACCACTGTGCATCGCCGGGTGTGACCCAAAAAGAAAAAATAAATAAATATAAATAAAGAAGCTCCTTTAATGCTTCTTGGAAAACTCATTTCAAGGCTCTGCAGTCCCTCAGGTGTTGGCTGGCCTGGAGCTCCGGACCGTCCCATCTGCGTGACAGAGAGGGAAGGAGAGGGAAGGAGGGCTCTTGGTGAGGGGCTGATTTCGTTTGGGTTTTGTTCCGATTCTCCCGCCATTCTGGGACATGCAGCAGAAGCTCAGCGCGCATGTGTGGGGTCCAGGGTTTAGTCGCCGACCTCGGGTGCCTCCTTCCCATCACTGCCCGGTGTGGCCACCGTACACCCCCCACCCACCCCACACACAGTTCATCTGGAGAACAGGCCTCACGTTAGTCACTGTTGAAATGCCTTAGTTTAAATAATGTCTTTGTAACATTAAAAAGAGTCTCTCCCAGCCGAGAAGGCATGGCCCCGGGCCCCGGCAGGAGTGACCCCTGACCGCTGCCAGGTGTGACTCGAATAACAAAACAAATAAGCAAATAAAACAGATGATATTTTGAATAAGGAAAAAGATTGGCCCTATGTTTTATATATATATATACACACAGAGAGATATATATTAGTTAATTATTTTCAAATCCACACCTGTTGACATTGCATTGTTTTACCTAGTTAATTATTCACGCCGCTGTAAAGCCGTAAACCTCTTTTAATATTGCGGGGCATCAAACCCGGGCCAGCCACGTGCAGGGCAAGTGTCCCATCTGCTGCCCTGTCTCCGGGGACCCAATAAACCTCTCCTTGAGAGGGACGGAGGCTCGCAGCCAAGAGCAGGTGCGGCGGGGGGAGCGGAAGGGCAGGTCACTCCCGAGCGCATCCCCGGCGGGGCCTCCCGGGGCTCCGTGTGGGACACGGTCGCGCCAGGACACGGCTCCCAGCCACAGCTTCCTGGCGTGCGGAACAGAGATAATGACAGCGCCGTTGTGAGCATGCAAAGGGGGAGAAATGCAAAGCTCCCAGCACATGGCCGGCGCCTGATAAACGCTCGTGAAATGGGAATTTATACCGGTCGCGATTGTTCCTGCGTCTGCCTCTCGCTGCGCCGTGTCTGAGGCAAACGATAACAGCGCGGGGAAGGCACAATTGTCCCCGCTCTTTGCATTTCCAGAGCATCTTTCATCTCCGAGCACCCGGGCCCGGGAAACTATTAATTCTTGTCTCTGTGATTTATGCCGGTACAGGAGGAACACACACAATGACCCAGTTATTTGAAAGGGCTGGTGAAAGTGCAGATTCGACAGGCCCCGAGCCCCAGCGCGGGCGGTCTCGCCACGCGGGATTTGTCTTGAGGGGGCGTCTTCTTTGTTCTGAGGCTTGAATATTCCTGACGGGCAGCGTCAGTCAGCACCGCTGACTCCTCTTTTTCCTTTTTTTTGAAAGCTGCTCTCCAATGTTCTAAATGCGAATTGGAAAGTCTGTCAGTCGATGTGCTGATAACACAAAACAGATTGTAAATGTAACGGGAGGCAATCAAGTCAAACAAATCCAAGGAGGGCGCCAGAAGGCCTCCTATCAGGACGGGCCTGTTCGCGGCTTCCGCTAATGACAGAACAATTGTTGGCGCTGATTTGTAGCTGGCAGTGATATGCAGACAAACGCAGCCGCGTTCATCTCGGACCCAGCCCCCGTTTCTGAGACCCTTGACTGACTCTGCGGAAGGCCCCGTGCAGAGCCACTTCCTAGATGAAGAGAAATGAGGGTCCTCCCGTCTTCCATCTCTAGTGCCGGGAGGGTGGGCCAAACGGCCTTGATTGCCTCTGACGCGTGCCCTCCCCGGGGAGACTTACGCCTGAAGGACTTGCGAGAATTCCACTCTAGACGGTTTGCAGCCCCCTGAACCGGTGGGAGGGGAGCAGGCCCCAACGCGTGGGACTCAGCTAACGTGACCTTCAGGGAGAAACAGAGAAGAAAGTGTGAAGGGACGTGGGTGCTGTTGGCCCGGGCCGGGGGACGGGATTCCAGCCCCTACTCTCCGCCCGCGAGGAAAGTCAGACCACAGAGGCCAGCGGCTGCCTCGTGTCCGTCAGGCTGCAGGTAGAGCCTCGGAACAGAGCGTCTGCTCCCCGGGGAACAGATTTCCTTAAGAGGTTGAAAGTCTTTTAGGTCTTAGACAGAACAAATGTACTTTGAAAACAGTCGTATTTCTTTTGTACTGCAATTACCAGTGCGTGACAAATCATTTTTATTCTCTCCCCTGTGGGCAAAAGGAAATGCTCCCCCCTGGTGTCCGAGGCCTGGCCACCGTGAGAATCCAGAGTGATTGCACACGCAGTCAGTGCCTTGAGACGCAGACAGAGCCCCGGCCACGGCTTTGAAGAGAAGAGGAACCGTCCGTTTGGCCAGTAAGTGTCTTGTGACTGCGTTGTGGCCCCAGCAGCTAGTGTTGAATACCTTTGTGGGACGCCGTCATTCCTGCTGGTCAAAGGGTCCCACTGGGAATTTGACTAAATATCAGAAATAGAGGTGCTCAACTTCATTACAAATAGCAAGATGGGGGCTGGAGCGATAGCACAGCCGGTAGGGTGTTTGCCTTGCATGCGGCCGACACGGCTTCGATTCCCAGCATCCCACATGGTCCCCCGAGCACCGCCAGGAGTAATTCCTGAGTGCAGAGCTAGGAGTAACCCCTGTGCATCGCTGGGTATGACCCAAAAAGCAAAAAAAAAAAAAAAAAAAAATAGCAAGATGGGGTCGGCATGATAGTACAGCCGGGAGGGCATTTGCCTCTCATGACGCTGGCCTGGGTTCGATCCCCTGGGAACCACCAGGAGTGATACCTGAGTACCGGGTGTGGCCCAAACCCAAACACTTAGCAAGATAGGGGCCGAGAGCATAGCTCAGCTGTAGAACTCTCTTTCCAGTTTTTATTTTTTTTGGGGGGCCCACACCTGGCAATGCCCGGGGGTTACTCCTGGCTCACAGGCGCCCTATTCACTGTACTATGGGACTCTTGACGTATGTCCGTGTCCGTAGAGCCCTGGACGTACTCCCAGGCACTCAGAGAAAGTCACATACGCTAAGGCGTAGGACGGTGTCGTGAGCTGAGAGACCTGGAGCTGGGTCCCCGAGGGAGGAGAGACGGCCCTTCGTCCCGGCTCACACTGCCCTACCAGGAAGGGCTTTGCAAATGTTGACACATTCGTTGCTTGGGGCACACGCAGCCGTGCTCAGAGCTACCCCCCAGCTAGACACTCCGTGGACTCCTGGAGTGCGGGGGCCCTGGGGTCCCGGGGAACCTGGGTCTCCCCGCGCAGGGCTCACTTCAGCCCCTGGGGCTCGCTCTTCGGTTCAAACTATTTTTTTATATATATATATATATTTTTTTATTTTATCACCATGTGGAAAGTTACAAAGTTCTCAGGTTTATGTCTCAGTTATACAGTATTCAAACACCATCCCTTCACCAGTGCCCATATTCCACCACCAAAATCCCCAGTACACCCCCCGCCACAGCCCCCCCACCCCCAACTGTATAACTGATGAATTTCACTTCATTTTCTCCTTACCTTGATTACGTTCCATATTTCAACACAAAACTCACTATTGTTGTGGGAGTTATACCCCCAAACAAGACAGCCCTACTAAGGAAGCATTTGATAATTAGTTTTCCATTGAAATATTGTATGTTTTCAGGTTTTAGAAAAGGTCGCGCGGCCACATTAGCGGCTCAGATGTGTCCCAGTCCCGAATCCCGGAGCCATGTTAGTTGCTGCTCAGTGTCACCAGGGCTCCGTCTGGAGAAGGTGTGCTGGCTGCACCTCCTCCTTCCGGCTCCCCGGTGTTGTTGGCCCCAATTCGGGTCCGGAGCATTTTCCAGGCCGAGTTGCTCACCAGAATGCCTGGCCGCTTCTCTGTTGAATGTGGCAAGATGGCGCCGAGGGTGGGTCGAGGGCCTCAAACTATTTTTTTAACTGGGGAGGAAAGTGGGGTTTGAGGCCATAGTGGACAGTGGTCAGGGTAGTCCCGGCTCTGGGGCGAGGGTCACTCACTGCTGTGTCCAGCAGGGCCAGGACAGTGGTCAGGGTAGTCCTGGCTCTGGGGTTAGGGTCACTCGCCGCCGTGTCCAGCAGGGCCAGGACACAGCCCAGCTGGCACGTGCTCCGCTCTCTCCGCTTTCTCTCCGTCCCAGTGGGACAGGTGTCCCCTCACTGCCATCAGAGTGGGAAAGCTCCCACCTCCGGGGTCTCTCTCACCCTCCCACACCCTAAGTAGCTGCTGCCCGCTCCGGCCAGCACAGTCTCACAGCCGGGGGTTTTCTTGTTTCTTGCCACACGGTTTCACTCATTCTTACGCTCCCTCGGGTGAAGCATCTCATAACCGTCTTTCACTTGCTGACATTGAATCCGCAGTGTCACCTGGAGACACGTCCCTTCTGTTCTGAAGGCCACAGCTTCAGGTATTTAATGATCAAGGGGTGCTCCCCGAAGACCACGCCCTCTGCCCCGAGAGGAATACTGCTGTCGGGCTCAGGAAACACCTCGGGGTGGATTCTTCCGTCACACAGTCTCCACTCCAGTGTTTTCTGGGAATCTCCCACTTTCTGAGGAGCTGCTCCAACCCACCGACAGCCTGGGCTCCTCTCCACATCTCTGTCTACACTCGCCGTCTCCCAGCTGACCCGTGGGAGGCCATGCCGCATAGTCTGAATTTGCATTTTCCTTATCAGGAGACGCTGAATGTTGTTCCATGTGTCTGTGGTTGCAGCAATAATGATATAGAACAATTATGACATCCCTTAAAGTGGTGACATTGCTACTAGTATTACTACTGAAAATAGTGGGGCCAGCGTGATACTACAGGGGGTAGAGCATTGGCCTTGAAGGAGGCTGACCAGGATTCCATCCTCGGCACCCCATTGGTCCCCTGAACACCACCATGAGTAATTCCCAAGCACAGAGCCAGGAGTAATTCCTGAGCATCACAGGGTGTGACCCAACCCCCCTCCCCCCATCAAAAGTTGCAGGAGTGGGGGCTGGAGCGATAGTACAGTGAGTCGGGTGTTTGCCTTGCACGCGGCCTACCTGGGTTCAATCCCCGGCATCTCATAGGGTCCCCCAAGCACCGCCAGAAGTGATTCCTGTGTGCCATGCGTGACCCCTGAGCATCGCTGGGTGTGACCCAAAAAAGAAAGAAAAGTTGAATGAGTCAGAGCTGGAAAACTACTGTTTGTCTTTGTTTCTGAGACCAATATTCTTAATAAGATTAGCACATGTCACACAAACGCAAGACGTATACAACTTCCCACAACGTGGTAACACTGTGACGGGGAGGTAGGCGGCCAGTGTCATACTAAGAGTCCTGGGTGTGCAGCTCCTCAGGCCAGGGACGGGAGGAAGACGCCACCCGCGGCTGTAGGCTCCCAGTGGCCCCGCTCTTTGGGTGGCGGTGCTGAGTCCTCTCAGATGAGCTGGGGCTCCATTTCCCAGGATCGGTGTGTAGTCCTGAGTTCGGGAAGGAAAATTCCGAAAGGAAGTAGAGCATCAGCCTTCAGGCCCGGAAGACCAGGCTCGCCCTAGCGCCGAGGGCCAGTGAGATTCCAGCCTCTTCTGTCCGGCTCCCACTGCTTTCAGCATAGGGCATCGAGGGTGAACTCACAGACGCATTTTCCGAAAGAGCCAGATTTCTGTCCCGGTTCTTTTTCTGAATTTTCCCTCGCAGCCTGTCACGACTGGCCCTCAGGAATGGAGTACCCTGGCAAGAACCAGTTTACGTCTGGCTCCTCCATCAATGCAAGTCATTTAGAAATATTTGGTAGAGAGGACGAGCGTGGAGCTTCAGAATCCTGTGGGGCATGTGCCTCCCCGAACTCTTTCCTGTTCCGACTGTCTACGTGCACCACCTTCCCTTCCCTCCTGCACAAGGGATGGCAGAAACCCTGTCTCGCACCTATACCAGTGCGATAGCACAGCGGGTAGGGTGTTTGCCTTGCACGCGGCCGACCCAGGTTCGATTCCTCCGCCCCTCTTGGAGAGCTCGGCAAGCTACCGAGAGTATCCCGCCCGCACGGCAGAGCCTGGCAAGCTCCCTATGGCGTATCCAATATGCCAAAAACAGTAACAACAAGTCTCACAATGGAGGCATTACTGGTGCCCGCTCGAGCAAATCGATGAGCAACGGGACAACAGTGCGACAGTGCTACAGCGTTCCTCTGTGGAAACAACAGTCAGAGCTCCTGGGACAGCTCCTAACCCGAGAGCCCCTGCAGACCTGGGTCTTGTGCGGGAGACCCAGCAATTACCACAACCCAGACCTGGAATGTTGCAGGGCCCGGAGTTGCTCATGCCTCCAGGACATCTGGAAAGAGCAAATACAGGAGCTTTCCAAAGGAAAACACCCTCAGCTCAGTACACAGCGTTTTCCCACATAAGGTTCCAAGAAACGTGAGCTCATAATAAGAAAAAAATTCAAAAAATACCCAAGGACACAAGTTGCCCTCAGCAGTGCCAGCAGAAACAATAACAACCTCTGGCCAACAGAGATTACAAAGATTTAACTTTAAAACAAATATTTATAGTTTCCTACTTTGAGCTGGACTTTTTCTCCTTGCCTGAGACCCAATACATGAAGGAGCAAAGTCGAGTTCTTTCCATTTTGGTAATAATAGTTTTTGTTTAAATTGGGAGCACGTTTAAAGAAATATAAGACAACATCAAAATTAATAACCGGGCCCAGTTGATGAACAAATATAATCTGAAGAAATAAAATAATAATCCTTCAAATTAGAAACAGGATAACAGATATAAAACTATGAAAGAGAGGGGCCAGGTTGACAGTACAGAGAATAGGGGAGGGTGTTTGTGTAGAGTATGGCTGACCTGGGTTCGATCCCCAGAGCACAGCCAGGGTGATCCCTGAGTGCAGAGCCAGGATTAAGCCCTAAGCATTGCTTGTTTGGTTGTTTTTTTTTTTTTGGAGGGTGGGGTTGTTTTTGTTTTGTTTTGTTTTGTTTTGCTTTTTGGATCACACCCAGCAATGCTCAGGGGTTACCCCTGGCTCTGCAGTCAAGAATTAATATCACTGTCATCTCGTTGCCATCAATTTGCTCGAGCGGGCACCAGTAACGTCTCCATCTTGAGACTTGTTGTTACTGTTTTTGGCATATCGAATACAACACAGGTAGCTTGCCAGGCTCTGCCATGCGGGCGGCATAGTCTCTGTAGCTTGCCAGGCTCTCTGAGAGGGACAGAGGAATTGAACCCTGGTCGGCCACATGCAAGGCAAACACCCTACCTTCTGTGCTATGGCTCCAGACCAGGAATTAATAAGTTTTAATAATTAATAATATTAAACTTTTAATATTTTAATAGGTTAAAATTAATAATAATAATTAATTTAAAATCCTGGCAGAATCTCCTGCCCCCATGCCAGGCTGTCTTCACTGGGGCCCCTCAAAGGGAGGGCACATTGAGTTTCCCTCCCCACCTCAAGCAGAGCCCCGGCAGCCAAAAACCTCTGGAACCCAGCCACAGCCATGCTCAAGGCCACTCTCCACATACTCGGACAAGCCTCACCCGTGAAGGAACCTGCAAAGAAACCAGGTGTGCAGGACCCGGGGCTGAGGTCTCCAAGCCTACTCGGGATCGGAACTGGGCCTCCTATACCCAGATCCCCAGTTTTCCAGTAGTTTGGCAGCCACACCCACAAACCACCCCCAGCACCATGTAATCTCATCAACTGCCAAGATCCAGAGACTATAAAGCAAAGCTCCCAGAAGTGGGCTGGAGCAATAGCATAGCGGGGAGGGCGTTTGCCTTGCATGCGGTTCAATTCCCAGCATCCCATATGGTCCCCTGAGCACTGCCAGGGGTAATTCCTGAGTGCAGAGCTAGGAGTAACCCCTGAGCATCGCCGGGTGGGACCTAAAAATAAAAAAAAAAAGAGGGGCTGGAGCAATAGCACAGAGTGTAGGGCATTTGCCTTGCACTGCGGCCGACCCGGGTTCGATTCCCAGCATCCCATATGATCCCCTGAGCACCGCCAGGGGTAATTCCTGAGTGCAGAACCAGGAATGACCCCTGTGCATCGCCAGGTGTGACCCAAAAAGCAAAAAAAAAAAAGAAAGAAAGAAAGAAAGAAAGAAGCTCCCAGAAGAGAGAAATGCAGAATCTCACACGGCAAAGCCTGGCAAGCTACTGTGACGTATTCAATATGCCAAAAACAGTAACAATAATAGGCCTGATTCCCCTGACCCTGAATGTGACAGGGACAAATGGAGATGTTACTGGTGCCCGCTCAAGCAAATCTATGAGCAATAGGATGACAGTGATGCAGTGATACAGTGGTAATAAAACTCCTGGTGGTGCTTGGGGGACCATATGGGATGCCGAGGATTGAACCTAGGCCAGCCACATGCAAGGCAAACACTCTCCCCACTGTACTATTGCCCCAGCCCCTCAACTATGTTTTTGGGAGTTTTTTTTTTAGGTTTTTTTGTTTTGGTTTTTTTTTTCTTTTTGGGTCACACCCAGTGATGCTCAGGGGTTCCTCCTGGCTCTGCACTCAGGAATTTACTCCTGGCGGTGCTTAGGAGACCCTACTGGATGCCGGGAATTGAACTTGGGTCAGTCGCGTGCAAGGCAAATGCCCTCTCTGCTGTACTATCACTCCTGCCCTTCAACTATGTTTTTGAACGGGAGGTTCTAAGGCCCCTTTTGGAACCCAGGACAAACATGAGGCAGAGCAGGGACTTGAAGGCAGGTGTATAGGCCAGGAGGAACAGAACTGGTTTTAGCTCAGTTCAACAGTCTCAGAAGAATAGTCGAAGAATAACCACACAGATGCCGTGTAGTAAGGAAGGGCTCAGATGCCCAGAACTGTACAGGAATCAGCATCGTTCTCCAAAAGTTCTCATAACTGCGATTTTTTCATTTGTTTGTTTGTTTGTTTGTTCAGAGGTTCCTCCTGGCTCTGCACTCAGGAACTACTCCTGGTGGTGCTCGGGGGACCCTATGGGATGCTGGAAATGGAACCAGGGTCAGTCGCACACAAGGCAAGTGCCCTGCTTGCTGCACTATCGCTCAAGCCCCATAATTACCATTTTCAAAAGTTGTGTCCTAGGGGGCTGGAGCGATAGCACAGCGGGTAGGGCGTTTGCCTTGCACGCGGTCGACCTGGGTTTGATTGCCAGCATCCCATAGGGTCCCCAGCACCGCCAGGAGTAATTCCTGAGTGCAGAGCCAGGAGGAACCTCTGTGCATCGCCAGGTGTGACCCAAAAAGCAAATAATAATAATAATAATAATAATAATAATAATAATAATAAAAGTTGTGTCCTGTGCAGCTCCCAGAGGCAACCACGGAGGAGCCTACTGGCTCTCATGCAAGGGGACACGTCTAGCCATGAGGCACCCTAGACACAACACTTAAAAGATAAGGTACAGGGGGACACAGTAACAGGCAAGTAGCAGTGAAGGGGAAAGTGGGTGTTGTGTGAAAGCCTCTCAGAATACCACTTTTTAATTTCATTTCTGCTTCTGTTATTTTATTTACATTTCTATTTTCTTTTCTGTTTCCAGTCTCAGCTTTTCTCCAAAGTGCCCCTAGAGATTGTGTATGTGTGGTGTGTGTGTGTGTGTGTGTGTGTATGTGGTGTGTGTGTGGTGTGTGGTGTGTGTGTGTGGTGTGTGTGTATGTTTGTATGTGTGGTGCTGGACCCACAAATCAAGATTTTCTTTAAGAATTGTCCAACAGCACACTGGCTATGCAGACGTATGTCCCCAAACCAGAAGAGAAGTAGGACAGAGGACAGTAACAATCATGGTGTGGTTAATATGATTGGTAAAAAGAACATCAGATGAAAATTTCCTATTCCAGGGCCGGAGCAATAATAGTACAGTGGGGAGGGCACTGCCTTGCACGGGGTCAACCTGGCTCAGTCTCCAGGACCCCATTTGGTCCTCTGAGCCCCCCAGAAGCGACGGCTGAGAACTGCCAGGAGTAGCCCCTGAATACTGCTGGGTGCGGCCCGAATCTCAGAAACCAAATAGAAACAAACATACCAAGAATATTGACAATTCTAGTGGAACGCTGGTCTCGAGGCCGGCGTCCACAGTACAGGGCCTCCTGGGGTCTGGTCCTGTGATTCTGGGTCGTTCCATCAACAGGAAACTTCACTGGAGCAGAGGAAGGGGCGGGCGTCCGAGTGTAGAGAGACTGGGGGTCAGAGGGCGGCCGGTGTCGCCCGGGCCGGGGGAGCCGCCTCTCTCCACCCCGAGGGGCCCCGAGCAGAGCTGGGAGCAGGGTGGGCTCCTCACAGCAGCGTCTCGAAAGCCGCCAGCCCAGTTAGGTGCTTTTTTTTTTTCTCTCTCTTTTTGGGTCACACCCGGCAATGCACAGGGATTACTCCTGGCTCTGCACTCAGGAATTACTCCTGGCGGTGCTCGAGGGACCATATGGGATGCTGGGAATCGAACCCGGGTCGGACGCGTGCAAGGCAAACGCCCTCCCCGCTGTGCTATTGCTCCAGCCCCCCAGTTAGGTGCTTTCTAAACAGCCTGCAGCCACCGAGTGCCGCCTTGAACAGGGTCCCAGGAAGGCCCGGGGCAGTGACTGCGGGGCGGGAAGGGGGACGGGGGCAGAGCCACACTCCGCCGGGAAGCCCAGACTGGCCCCTAGGGCGCAGCCCCCCTCCCCCCCCGGGGCCTCTGTGCCACCTGTGGGGCGCCGTCGAGGGCTGGGAGGGCAGCACAGAGCCCGTGTGCCACCTGCCTTCCTTCGCAGTGACTTGTGAGAGGAGGGGCCGGAGCATGGAGCAGAGGAGCCACGGCCATCGCAGCCACGGGACAGAAGGACCCCGGCCACCGCGGCCACCGCGCAGACCCGTGGGATGCCCCAAGGGCAACTCTCCCACCCTCGGGAGCAATCGTGAAAGTCTGATTCCAGCTTACGCTTCCCGAAGGGGAGGAATTGCCTGGTTAGTTAGAGCGTTTCCGGATTTCTCCAGCAGAAATAAGAAGCTGAGGCGTGAAGGAGGGAAATGGAAACGGTGCCAGTGACAAGCTGCCTGACCAGCTGGGTCCGGAGGGCCAGCGGGGGCGACCGGCTTCGTTAGGAAGCGCCCACCCGCACCCGCTCCTGGGCTTGCCACGGCCCAGGGCCTCGCCCCGGCACTTGTAATCAGCCTCGAAGTAGACCCCAGCTCCCTGCTCGTTTTGAACGCCCACAGGCGCCGACCTAAAGTCAAGCCATGAGCGGGGTTAAGTTAAAGGTTGATGGTCTTCACGCGACTGTGCTCGCAGCTAGGAAACTAAAACCTCTTGGGGAAAAGGCCTGCTGTGACGCCAGAGTGCCAGGGTCAGCACCGGCGGGCCGAGCGCTTGGCGTTTCTCTCGAGGTGGAGTTGCCCAGCATCCGGCCCGAAGCGAGTCAACAATGACACTGAGTGACCTGCATCTGCTCCTTGCTTTGCAGTGCCGGGAACCAAACCCGGGGCCTGCCGCACTCCAGGGTTTCTCCATCCCAAAGAAGCCCCTTACTCTTCCGAGGGAAGCCTGTCCCTGCCCCACCTCAGGAACACAAGTGCCCAGGGCGGAGAGCCACCCAAGGCAGCTCCCGTTAAAAAAAAAAAACAAAAAATGAGCTCCTGGTCTCTAGAGTACTGCAAACCATAGTGCCCAAAAGGAGAGCGAGAGTAAGGAGGAGAGTGTCTGCCACGGAAGCAAGGGGTGGAGGGAGGGAAAGCAGGGACGTTGGTGGTGGGACATGGGCACTAGTGGGGGATGGGTGCTCGATCACTGTGTGACTGAAACTCAGTCATGGAAGCTTTGTGACTGTACTTCATGGTGATTCAATAATAAGTTAATTAATCAATAATAACCATCCCCCGCAAAAAAATCAGCTCCTGGGCTAGAGTGAGTATCCAGTGGGTGGGGCGCCTGCCTTGCATGCAGCTGACCCAGGCCCCATCCCTGGCACCACAAACCACAAACCTGGCACCCTGGTTTCCCTTTCCCCGCCAGCTAGGAGCGATCCCAGAGCACAGAGCCAGGAATGAGCTCAGGGCTCAGAGCCAGGAGTGACCCTGAGCACAGAGCCTGGGGTGAGCCCTGAGCACAGAGCCGGGAGTGAACCCTGAGCACAGAGCCAGGACTCAGCCCTGAGCACAGAGCCTGGGGTGAGCCCTGAGCACAGAGCCTGGGGTGAGCCCTGAGCACAGAGCCTGGGGTGACCCTGAGCACAGAGCCGGGAGTGACCCTTAGCACAGAGCTGGGGCATGAGCCCTGAGCACAGAGCCAGGAGTCAGCCCTGAGCAGAGCCAGGAGTCAGTCCTGAGCACAGAGTCAGGAGTCAGCCCTGAGCACAGAGCCAGGAGTGAGCCCTGAGCACAGAGCCAGGAGTGAGCCCTGAGCACAGAGCCAGGAGTGACCCTGAGCACAGAGCCTGGGGTGAGCCCTGAGCACAGAGCCAGGAGTGAGCCCTGAGCACAGAGCCAGGAGTGACCCTGAGCACAGAGCCTGGGGTGAGCCCTGAGCACAGAGCCAGGAGTGACCCTGAGCACAGAGCCTGGGGTGAGCCCTGAGCACAGAGCCAGAAGTGACCCTGAGCACAGAGCTGGGGCATGAGCCCTGAGCACAGAGCCAGGAGTCAGCCCTGAGCCCAGAGCCAGGAGTCAGTCCTGAGCACAGAGTCAGGAGTCAGCCCTGAGCACAGAGCCAGGAGTGACCCTGAGCACTGCCACATGTACCTTCTCCTTCTCAAAACACAAAATTCAACTCCTAGGCTGGGAGATACCCCAAGGGTTCAAGCACGTGCAGGAGGCCTGGGTTGGGTCCCAGCACTGCGTTGTCTCCTGAGCACAGTGGGAACCGCCCTCCCCCGCCCCTCCCCGACAGTGAGCCCGGAGGAGCTCCAAGAGCCACCAGCTGTGTCCCCTCAAGACACCCCCTCCCGCTTATGAAAAGTAGCAACTCCGGCCCCACACCAGGCGCCCCGGGGGTGCTCTAAGGCTCCTAAGGCCAGGGCAGTGGCCAGCACGTTCTGTCCCGACGGCCGGCGGTGGGTCTCGAGTCCACTGAGAGTTGCTCGGGGCGGGATGAGACCAAGCAGGACCTGCAGGTTCTACAAGTGGGTTCGGCACCAACTCACTAAGCAGTTTGAGAACCAATGTAATTTTGGAGTCATGGTTCTAAAAAATCAGGAGGGTTGTGGGCTACACACACACGCGCGCGCACACACACACACACACACACACACACACACACGCCCTGGTGAGACAGGAGATGGGCTACACACACGCACACGCGCACACACACACGCACACACACACACACACGCCCTGGTGAGACAGGAGAATTCAGACAGAAGTGCAACAGCTGTTGTCCATTGGTCCCCAGGCAAGGGGCCCCTCTCCCGCCCGCCCGGCTTCCTGGGCAGGCAGAGAAGTGCTCCGGAGCCCGCCCCGGCCCCCGGCGAGCACTGTGACCCCCAGACAAGGCCACGGGGATTGGGGACACGCAGAACAGCTTCCGGGGACTTCTTCCCTCCGCAGGCCCTGCGGGCTTGCAGACACTGCTGCTTCCCCACACAGCGCAGACTTGGCGCAGCGGCTGGCAAGGACACGCAGCGCCGCTGCCCAGCCCCCGCGGTCAGCTGCCGCCGCTGGCCTCAGCAGGGCCGCCCGCCACGCCCCCAGCCCTGGCTCCCAGGCGGCCTGGGCTCTCGGCACCACAGCCACAGCCTCTTTGCCGAGGAATCCCCGAGCAGGAAGAAGGAGCAGAAGGACTCGATTCCCCCCCCCCCTCCGGGGTCCCGGGAGTGTCCCTGCGAGGCCGGTGGCCGGGAGTGTGGCTGTGGCGGCAGGACACACCCGGGCTGCTGGAAAGCCGGGACCGGCGGGGAGGAGGGATCCTCCCATTGTGTCCTCAGCTCAACTCCCAAGCTCCCCTGCCGCCGGGTGAGTCACCGGCCGTGGCCGAGTCGCGGGGGAAACCGGGGCAGCAACGTGACCGGATGCTGCGCTGGCAGCCGGAGCCGGGGCGGGCCCAGGGCTCGGAGCGGCAGAGCACCCCGGCCTCCGAGGGTTCAGAGAAACCCAGCATCTGCGCCCTCGGGGATCGTGATCGCTTTGTCTCCGTCTCCAAACCCTGTCGCAGCTTCCTGCCGAGACTCAGCCTGTACGACTTTCACTGCCACCTCCTCCCGCACCGCTCCAGCCACCCGGACTCCTCGCGGGCCCGTCCACGGCTCCCTTTGAAAGAGGAAGTGGGGGGGAGAGAAGGACGGCGTTTCCCACCGCGGCCGAGCCTTCCGCCGCCCCCGAGAGAGCTCGCCCGGCCCGAGTGAATCAGCCGAACTAACTGCTGGGGAAAGAAACCTGAACCCGGCAGCCGGCTGCGGAGAGCCCCCAGCCCCCTCCCGTTAGTCCTGAGCTCGGCCCTCCCCCTCCCGGGGCGCCCGCTGGCTTATTCACCTGGAACTCCCGCAGACCCTGTCCCTGTGCCCCGCTGAGCCCTCGCCTGCTCTCGGGTTTGGAAGATGCCGACCAGCTTTTCCTTAGAGACGCCCTTGAGCTCCGTGGCCCCATTCTCTGCCGCCTCTCCGGAGGCTCCAGAAACTCCTAGTCTTCCTTCCTGACTGATGTTCCCCCTCTCCTCTGCGTGTGCATGGCTGTGTGCATGGGGGTGTGCATGGCTGTGTGCATGGCTGTGTGCATGGCTGTGTGCATGGCTGTGTGCATGGGGGTGTGCATGGCTGTGTGCATGGGGGTGTGCATGGCTGTGTGTGTGTGGGGGGTGCTCTCCACTGAAGCTCTGTCTCCTTCGTGTAAGCACTGCAGCTCACCTCTTCACCTCTCGCCTGGACACCTTCCCAAGTGCCCCCTTGCCCATCGTTCCTATGGACAATCCACCCTGGTCCTGCTCTCCTCTCTCCGTTGCGGCTCTGATTTGCCCCCAAAACCCCCTCCCCCCCGGCAGGGCAGCCCGCAGGGAGGGAATGGGAGAAGCCTTGTGGCCTTCCGGCAGATGATGTCTCTGGGATGTCTCTGGGCGGGTCTTTCCTCCTTCTCCAAAGCCCCCTGCTGCTGAGCACGGGCCTTTGCCAGCCCCTCCCTGCTGGACCACACCTGCCTCCTGGGATCACTTTCTAAATAATCCCCCCCTGGACCACACCTGCCTCATGGGATCACTTTCCAAATAATCCCCCCACCCACCCCCCATGTCCCCCTAAGCCCTTGTCCCCGGGGCGCTGTCCCCAGGAGTCCCAGAGGTGTCCGACAGCAGACGTACCAGGAAGCAGGTTCTCACGGTGAGGCCCTGCAGCTGCTCGGTGTCCGCTGGCGATGGCGGGGTCCGATAACTAGAGTGTCGAGGGGTCAGAGCAGCCAGTGGGCTGTGCTGCCCAGCCCCGGAGACGCTGACCCGTGAGGACGTGTGGACACACAGGGAGAGGAGGGGCGTGTCTCGGATGTCGGGGAATTAGAACTGTGGGATTGGGGCCTGGGTCACTGCTCGGTGCTCCAGAAGGAAAGTTTCCCATAAAAGGGAGCCTGGGGGGCCGGAGCGATAGCACAGCGGGGAGGGCGTCTGCCTTGCACTCGGCCAACCCAGGTTCAATTCCCAGCATCCCGTATGGTCCCCCGAGCACCGCCAGGAGTAATTCCTGAGTGCAGAGCCAGGGGTAACCCCTGCGCATCGCCGAGTGTGACCCAAAAAGAAAAAAAGGCAAAAAAATGGAGCCTGGACGACACGTACCAGGTGTGGAAGAATCGTGTGGTGATGATGCGGGCATAAAGCTGGGGACAGTCATAAGCCTGTGGGAGGGGGAGGTGCTGGGGTCAAGCTCTTGGACACTGGCCGGGGCCCTTTGCTGGCCAGTGAGCGGCTCGGAGAGTCTGACCTCGGGGACAGGGATCTGCGCCCCCCGACTGCTGTGTCCTTCCTGGGCTCAGCCCCGAGAGGGCGCAGGCTTGGGAGGGGGCCTGACCCCGGAGCCTGTCCTGAGGAGCCCCTCGAGTCGTTCCCTGAGGACCCAGCGCCTCCGTCTGCCCAGGCCTGGCCCAGTTCCTCTCAGAGTCTCCTTCTCTGTTTCGTGGAGTTGGCTCTGACCCTCCACCGCAGTGGGGGGCCCGGGACCCCACCCGCTGCCCCTGCTGTCGCGGTGTGTCAGTAAAGCCCTCCCCCCGCTCAGGGTCTCCCCTTCGTCCCACCCTTACTCTCCGTCCGCCTCTCAAACAGGGTCCAAGCCGAGCCACAGACTGTCCCAGACCCTCCGGCCAGCGGCAGCCCCTGTGCTGAGCCTCGCTGACCCTCGGCCCTCACCAGGCCGGGTGCAGACACGGGTGTGCGCGGACAGCCGTCCGGGGAGCTGTCCCCCAGCTCAGCTGGGCCTCAGCTCTCTGCTCCACACGAAGTCTAACCGTGGCGTCGCTAAACATCTTCTAGCCAGACAAGTGGGGTTGGATTTGTCTTTTCATTCATTGAGCCATCGTGAGACGCACAGGGACAACGCTGTTCTTGGTTGGGTTTCAGGTGTGCGCTGCTCCAACACCCGTCCCTTCACCAGTGCCCGTTGCCCACCTCCAGTGTCCCCAGCGTCCCCCCAGACACCACAGCCCCAACCCCAGCCTGCCTCTATGACAGCCACTTTCTCTCTGCCTGTCTGTCTCTCTGTCGTTCTGTCTGTCTGTCTGCTGTCTGTCTGTCTGTCTGTCTCTCTCTCTCTCTCTGTCTCCCTCCCTCCCCCTCCCCACTTGGGGGCATCCTGGTTTGCAACGCAGGTACTAAGAGGTCATGGTGTTTGTTCCAAGAGCGCAGTCTTCAGTCGCAGGCGGTTCAAACCTTGCACTGCTGGGAACTCTTCGGTGGCAAGGCCGAGAGAGGAGCCGCGAGTGACCCGGGAAGCCACAACCTGCAGCAGCAACCACTGCCCAGGCGTGCAGGTGTGCCACTGTCCAGGAAGCGAGTTTTTTTAGGCCCACTGGAATTTCTGAATCCCCCAAATGTCCCAACTACCGTCTCTCCCGTGCCCCAGTGGGGAGCTTCCTCAGCCCGGGAAATGGCGCTAACTCAATGCCTCGGAAAGTCTACATGACCTGTGTTGTGTGTCTCCTCCCATGGTGCTCAGGGCGTGCTCCTGGCTCTGCACTCTGAATGCTCCTGGCAGTGGTGCTGGGAATCGAACCCGGGTTGGCCACGTGCAGGGCAAGTGCCTACACACTGCGCTATCTCTCTGACCCTCTTCGCGATGGAGCGGCGTATTCAGCGTCTCAGCAACGCCCTCCCAGAGTGGCCCCCGCTGTGAACGGCACCCACTGAGCTTCCGTAAGAATTGATCGGAGGGGCTGGAGCAATAGCACAGCGGGTAGGGCGTTTGCCTTGCACGCGGCCGACCGGGGTTCAATTCCCAGCATCCCATATGGTCCCCTGAGCACCGCCAGGGGTGACTCCTGAATGCAGAGCCAGGAGTAACCCCTGTGCATCGCCGGGTGTGACCCAAAAAGCAAAAAAAAATAAATAAAAAGTATATTAAAAAAAAAAAAGAATTGATTGGGGAGCTGGGCAGCGCAGGGGCTCGGGTGCCAGGAGCTGGCCCTGCCTTGATGCCTGGGAGGGCAAATGGTCCCCGCACACCACCAGGGGTCACTCCAGAGCAGCAGGCCAGGAATAGTTCCTGAGAACTGCCAGGTGTGGGCCCACAGCAAATCACAGACCGAATTAGATAGCTCAAAGGGTGGGCTCCTGTGATTGGCTCTCAGGGGGCTCAGGATCGATCCTGGCACCGCGTGGTACCTGAGCCACGGGCCACGAGTAACCCCTGCCGCAATGTCTCCCCCCTCCCCTCCAAAGAACTAACCCACGGAGAGGGGTGAGGACAATCATACCGCGTATGTGAGGCACGGGAGTCAGTCCCTAGTGCCGCCAACAAATAAAAGTTTTAAGCAATAAATCATTACACTGTAGATCGGAGGGAAACGTGCTTCTAGCAAATCCATAAATATGAAGATTTTCTCGTCTGATCCGAGAGGAAACATAAAGTCAGATGCCAAGACTGAGATACGGATTTCTCAGGCGCTCACTACGTGCTTAAACAGACCTTCCCGCGGGCCCGAACAAACACGGCCTCGTCCCCCCCACGAACGCCAGAACTTGAGTGAACAACTCAGTCCCACGTCTTCACAAACGCTCAAGGAGGGTTCCGAGCCTGTGGGTGAGAGTGACATGTGTCCCACGATGCCCGCTCCTGCTTCTCTCCCCGAGGTCACAGTTCAGCTCCCCACACAGGAGAATCCCGCTGGGAGCCGTCTGCAGCAGAGGCCCCGGGGTGCGGACGGAAGGCGTGAGGAAGAGAGTTCGACCCCCAGCGCCACCACGGGTGGCCATCCTGGCGATGCTGCAGAATCAAAGGTCCGAGCACCACAGCCACGTGCGACCCCAGACACACCGCAGCAGTGACACGGGGCTTCCGGCGGAAACCGTGGGCCACCCGAATACTCAGGACTCAATCCCAAGCTTTCGAACGCCAAGCCGCTGTGAGCCCACGGTGGGGGCCGAGAAAGAGAAGCCAGGAGTGGGTTCCCATGGCAACAAGCAGCGCGAGCATCCCTTGGGTCTGGGCAGACGTGCTGTCCGAGTCCCAAGTTGACAGAACCAGCAACATCCTGACACTTCACTGAGAAGCCCAAGAAGCGTCTGGTCGTCCCGTCGCCAAGGGCAGTTCCCACAGTGCTCTTGGGGATTGCGCAGTGAGGGACCACCAGGACCCCACGTGCTGTCCTGTCCCCGTCCCCGTCAGGTCACTGTAAATGATGCTGCTTCACGTTCCCTTTTCATTCAAGACAGGGTTTGGGGTTTTTGAACCATCCCCAGCGGGCCTGGGGCTTACTCCTGTCTCTGTGCTCAGGGCCCACAACTGGCAGTACCCAGGGGACCACATGGGGTGCCGGGAACTGAACCCGGTTCCACCCCACGCAAGGCCACTGAGCTAAGCCACTGTCCTATCCCTCTGGCCTCCTGAACAGGTTTTTGTGACGGTGCCCACTCTGCCCTGCACGCGGAACCCCAGGGACAAGCCCCCCCGTGGAACACAGTCCCCCCTTCAGGAGAGGGCACTGACTAGCCTCATTCGCTCATTCCCTGGCAGAGGTGTGTACTGTTGCCTCCTTCGCCCCTGTCCCTTGAGAAGCAAGTCCTGCCACCTGGAAACCACTGTCCATTTGGACTTAGTGACCCCCTCACTGCATTGCCCAGTCTTTGTCGCACGTAACAAACTTAGGTTTGCTGTTCTGAGATAAATGCTCTCAACAGAAATGTGCAACTGTGGCCTCCGCGTCTCTGTGGAGACAGACCTGAGGGCCCTGAGGGACTGTTTCGCGATGTGGAGGTGGGGTCACGAGGCCGGGCGTGCATCTGGACTGTTCTGTGGCCGCGGGACTTAGCCAGGAAGGCTCTCTGCCCTTCTGCGGACTCTCCCTGCCTCTCCAGCCCTGGTGTGGGAACGTCTCACGCTTCCTTTCCTCGGCGCGGCTCTTCCATCTCACTCTTCGAGCAAGACCAGGACTGCCTTGCAGGCTGGGCCTCCACCCTGCTGAGCTGCGGGAGGACCTGGGCCCGCTGGCCCCCACGGGCGCAGGGACGCTGCCTTCAAAGCACCAGAGTCCCAGAGCGAGTCGAGTGTCCATTCAGGGCGTGAGTGACTGTCGTCCGCCTGCAGACTGTCATGAAAAATTTTGAGGAACTAGATTGAGGTTCCTGATGTCTCAGATTCAGTCAGTTGTTTGGGGTTTTGTTGGTTTGTTTGGGGCCCTGGGGGGAGCCACACCCGGTGGTGCTCAGGGCTTGCTCCTGGCTCTGTGCTCGCAGATCAGTCCCGGCGATGCTGAGGGAGCCGTACTCGGGGCCAGGGATTGAACCCCGACCAGCTGTGCGCGAGCAAGGCCGGAGCTGAGCCCCCGTGCTATCTCCCTGCCCAGCTGTCCTGAGCTTTTATCTCCATTTCCTTCCTGCTTCCCTTGGACTTGACAGGGGGTCACTCGGGGGCTGGACATCCCGCACCAGGACAGCATTCTACTGTCATTCAGAACGTAAGCCATCAGATAGTAGTTCATCGTTCCACTAACCATTGAGGGTCAATCAACCTGGGGGATCATTTATTTCTGATATTCTCGGGTCCAGAATTCAGTTTTCTATTACTGCCTAGTCATCAATGTTATTTATTGTTAGTCTCTTCGTTGATTTGTCTGGTTTGGGGTTTTGTTTCTTTGTTTGGGGTGAAAGGCTCACACCTCAGGGAAGGCCTGAGTCCATTCAGCCTCTGAGTGCAGAACCAGGAGTAGCCCCTGAGGCACCAGGTGTGGCCCCCAAGCAACAACAATAACAATAACAGGTCTTTAGTCTTTGTTTTTCTTTTGGGGTCACACCTGGCGATGCTCAGGGCTTACTCCTGGCTCTGCACTCAGGAATTACTCCTGGCGGTGCTCAGGGGACCATATGAGATGCTGGGAATCGAACCCAGGTCAGCTGTGCAAACACCCTACCTGCTGTGCTAGTGTTCTGGCCCCAGGTCTTCAGTCTGAAAGACTTTTTAAAACTATTTCTTACTGCGACCACTTTTCTTGCATGCAGTTGACGTCAAGCCCCACCAGGAGCGATCCCTGAGCACAACTGGCTGTGGCCCCCCCCGCCCCAAAGGCAGTTGTATCATCCCAGGAACACACCCAGTGTCTTTGTTTTTGCA
This sequence comes from Sorex araneus, assembly GCF_027595985.1. Taxonomy (NCBI): domain Eukaryota; kingdom Metazoa; phylum Chordata; class Mammalia; order Eulipotyphla; family Soricidae; genus Sorex; species Sorex araneus. The sequence continues at coordinate 2,711,174 of NC_073307.1, forward strand.
GCCCATTTTGACATGGTCAGTGAATCACCACAAGTCACTCGGTGCATCAATTGTCACATTAGTACAATGGGGATAATAATACCTAAGTTCCAGGGATGCTGAAAAGATTAATTGAATCAACACAAACAAAATACCTGGAACAGTGCCAGCTGCAAAGCAGTAACTGCAAGTGTTGTTTCGTTGTTCTAGCCATGCAGGGGAGGTGCTTTTTGTTGTTTTGTTTTGTGCCTCCCAGACCAGACCCAGTGGTGCTCCTGGCTCTGTGCTCAGGAGTCACTCCTGGTGCTGCTGGAGGACTCTGTGGCATGCCAGCCTCGGACCCTGGTCGGCCACACGCAAGGCTCGGGCTGGAGAGGTGCTCCTGAGGCAGAGGGCAGTGCTCATGGAACTTGGCCTCTCGGCCTCAGAGTTTCCTGTGTCTGACAGCAGAAACCAAAGGCGCATTTGACAGGCATGGAAACAGCAGGCGGGGACGGGTCTGCACGACACAGGTGACAGCTAAGGTCAGAGGAGGTGCGGTCTGTCCCGCGGGCGGATGCTTTGGTGGCCTGCGCCTTAGTCGTAGTTTTCTGAGGGGACTGTGGATACGCACAGGTGAGAAACAGAAACTGCGCCTGGTGTCACATGGACAGAGAGGGCTGGGGAAAAGCCCTCAGAGGCGCTGAGTGGTGTTGTTGCAGTTTGAGGGACACCCCGGGGCACTCGGGGGTCACTCCTGGCAGGTCTCAGGGGCCAGGTGAGGTGCGGGTCCCAGGGCTGGAGTGACAGGGCTGGAGTGATAGCACATTTGCCTCGCACACGGCCAACCCGGGCCCGGTCCCCAAGCACTGCCAGGAGTGATTCCTGAGTGCAGAGCCAGGAGTGACCCTCTCCGCCATGTGCGTGGCCAGCACCGCGCCCACCTCCTACCTCTCGGGCCCAAGAGGTGTTCTTGGAAAGTCTGTTGCCATGGCAAGAGTCAGGGGCCGAGGTGGGCTGCACTGCGCAGTGTCCGCTGACCATCGTAATGCGTCTGCTCAGCACCAAGGCGCGGAGGGCTCTGTCCCGGCCAGTGGGAGCCCGGGGAGGACAGGTGGCCGCTCCCTGGGGCTCTGCTGGGGCCCCGCTGGCCCAGCCAGGAGAGGAAGGGGCAGGAAGTTGTGAGAATCGTCCTGGTCATCCCGCTGCACGGTGGCGCCCTGCCCGGGGCTTGGCCGGTCCCTCTTTCTGGATCTGTGTGTGCAAGAGTGTGTGTGCACCACCCGTGGGCACTGGGCGGCTCTGGCTCTCGGTTTCCTCCTGCGGACCCTGAGGGTCAGAAACTCAGCCGCGCGGCCACATTGGGCCTGCCCAGCACCTCGCTTCGATAATGGAATAATCTAGAAATCATCCAAATGCCATGTTACAGCAGTCTTTTTCTTTTTTCTTTTTTCTGTTGACTTTTTGGGTCACAGCCAGTGCTCGGGGGACCATACAGGATGCGGGGGGTTGAACCCGGGCCAGCCGAATGCAAGGCAGACACCCTCCCCACTGTGCTATCACTCCGGCCCCAAGAGCAGCCATTTTTAGTAGGTAGATGGAGTTTATTTCCTCCTCTGAAGCTTTAAATCCATGTTTTGTTGTTGTTTTGTTTGGGGGCCACCCCTGGTGATGCTCAGGAACTACTCCTGGCCCTGCACACAGGAATCACTCCTGGCGGTGCTCACGGAACCAAATGGAAGGCCAAGGACTGTACCTGGGTGAGCCGTGTGCAAGGCAGGTGCCCTCTGACTCCTGACTCTGCACTCAGGGATCATCCCCGACAAGGCTCAGGAACCCACAGGGGTACCGGGGATCAAATCCAGGTCAGGGTGCCTGCCGGGCAAGTGAGCTACCCACGGTTCTATCTCTCTGGCCCACCATACTTTGTTTGAAACAAAACGGGATCAAATAAATATTGAATCACTGTCACTGTCACTGTCATCCCGTTGCTCACTGATTTGTTCAAGCAGGCACCAGTAACATCTCCATCATGAGACTTGTTGTTACTGTTTTTGGCATATCGAATACACCACGGGTAACTTGCCAGGCTCTGCCGTGCGGGTGGGATACTCTTGGTAGCTTGCCGGGCTCTCCGAGAGAGGCAGAGAAATCGAACCCGGGTCTGCTGCATGCAAGGCAAACACCCTACCGCTGTGCTATCGCTCTAGCCCAAATATTGAATCAGAAGTATAATTTGTTTTTCTAAACTAAGAGTCTAGGACAGCATATGATAAGCTTTATGTAAATGAACATACTTTTTCTATTTATTTTGTTAAGATTTCCTGTTTGTGTTGAGTTCTGGGCTTGCTCCTGTCTCTGTATTCTTGGCAGTGCCGGGATCAAAGCCGACGGCCAGGCAAGTGTCTAGTGTGCTGCGCTATCTCTCCAGCCCGTTATGACACTCATGTTGTCTCCCATCTCTCCTCACGCCCCCAGTCTCCTCCCTACCAACATCGTTTGAGTCTGAGTGACTGTGCAGGTGCGGCGTGAGGGAGAGAGGGACAAGTTTCCTTCTTCCTCACCTCTGCTCAACACGCCCAGCAGGGAATGCCTGGCGTGGGTCAGGACGAGCACGCTGTCCAGCGAGGGTGCACGTCCACTTGCTCTGCACTCTGGGGGCAGCCTTGGGGAGCCCTGGGACCCGGCTGGAGTGAGGAACTGCTCTTTGCAGGAACGGAAAATCCGTCCTCGCCTCAGGACGGGATGGCTCATCTTTCTCTCAGAAAACAACTCAGGGGGAGACGAAATTGTGACATGACATCGTTTTTATTGAATAAAACTTGCTTAGAAAGATATGAGGAGCAAAAAAATACGTGTTCCAAAGAGAGAACACAGCTTCTCCCACGTGGAAAGCGCACGCAGACGCAGACAGGCAGGTGAGATGTGTTTGAGGGAAAGTCAGCCTGGCTTTGGCGAGGCGCTTTTACACAATTCTTCCAATTTTATTTTTCTGGAGTTTCGTGTACATAAAAATGTATTGGTGGGGGCCGGTGCAATAGTTCAGCGGACAAGGTGTTTCCTTGCAAGGACTGACCCCGATTCGATTCCCGGCACCCCATATGGTTTCCCAGGAGTGATTCCTGAGTGCCAAGCCAGTAGTAACCCCTGAGCACTGCCAGGTATGACCTAACAGCAAACAAAAAGAGTATTATTTGTGCTTGCTCTTCAAGCCCGTGTTCTCCCTTGGACACGTCACTCACTTAGCAAGTGTTCCTTCCTCTCTTGGCGTGCGTGTTCCGCTCTGGAGAAGCCGGGTTCTCTCTGGAACATGCATTTCCTCTTTCTCTCCCCTCAGATATTTCTAAGTAAATTTCATTGAATAAAAATGATCTTGGCCCTTGTCTCTATGGTCAGGGGCCAGGAAGATTGCTCCACGGTTGGCCGCCTGCCTCATGAGCTGGGGGAGAAGGCAGCCGGAGAGAGAAGGGATCACTGAGTCAGTGATGGTTGGAGGGACCGCTCGGGATGGGGGATGTGTGCTGAGAGTAGATAAAGGACCAAACGTGATGGCCTCTCAGTATCTGTATTGCAAACCATCATGCGCCCAAATAGAGGGAGAATAAGAAGGAAATTGTCTGCCATAGAGGCAGGCAGAGGAGTGGGATGGGGGAGGGGACACTGGGGACATTGGTGGTGGAGAGTGTGCACTGGTGGAGGGATGGGTGTTCATTGTATGACTGAAACTCAAACATGAAAGTTTCGTAACTGTATCTCACGGTAACTCAATTTTTTAAAAAAAATGGTAAAATTAAATAAATAAAAACTATCTTGTATCACTCAAAACACAAAGATGTTACCCTGGGCATTGTCACGGGAACCCTTACACGGCTGACTTCTCAGAATCTCTTCCCTCCACTGTTCTGGTCTTGACTAAAGAGCTGATAGATTCTTCAGCAGTTTCTTTTCACTCTGGAGAGGACAGAGGCCTCTGTCCTCTCCAGAGTGCGAGGGACTCACGTGTCACGGGATGGTCCTGCTTTGGCTCTGCGGGGCTGGGCAGTTCCCATTCTTACCTTGCGTGATTTCCCCCAAGGTGCTTTGGGGTGGGGAGGGGAGCTTCCTACCTGCCTCCCTCAGCTTTATCTATAAACTTCTTGTTTAGGGCAACTGGAAAATAAAGACTGTGGCTAAGACTGAAGGGAAGAGGGCGGAGGCGAGCCCAGGAGCACAGGGGCAGCGCTTCCCTTGCACAAAGCTGACCCCCCACCCCTGGCCTCTGCACCCCATATGGTCCCCCAAGCCAGAGTCAGCCCTGAGCACAGAGCCAGGAGTCAGCCCTGGGTACCACCGGGTGTGGCCCCAGAACAAGCCAAAAGGACAGAGTTGGGAGACGGGGCCCGTGGAGCAAGCAGGGAATTGCCCCTTAGCTCGTGCTATTCGAGTGCTGACGGTGCGACAATAGCAGCAAACCAACCAGCCACTTAGACACAGTGTTGTCTTGGGCCTGGCCTGGCATGTGCCACCGCTGGCTTGGCCCTGGCACGGCCAGGGGTGATCCTGGGTCACAGCTGGGAGTCAGCTGGGAGCGCCAGGAATGGCCCCCACTCCCAAACCAACGAAGGAAAGTGGAAACAGTGTTAGGGCAAGGGGATCCGCGGGTGCCCCGACAGGGGCAGGGAAAGGGGCACAGGGTGCCCAGGGGCCCGGGCAGGCCCGGCTGCAGGAAGCCTGAGTCGGGGCCCCGGCAGGGCAGCGGCAGGGCTGGCCCCGAGCACCGAGCTGGGGGAGCCAAACCGAACCCCTCAAAGACAACAGTGGGGTTGAAGCTACGTGGAGGAGAGCGTCCAGGACACGACAGAGGACATCGAACACGGGTCATGAGATTCTGCCACGAGGGCCGGGGCGTGAGGGCCAGGGGCGGCCCCGCTGTGCTTCCTGAGTGAGGCGGTAACACTGGGAAACAGGAGCATAAAAACCAATACCAATACTGCAAGTCCTGATGCTGCAACAGAAAAATAATAATAAAATAGATCCAGGGGCCTAGGGATAGGCCAGCAGTGACGGGCACACCTGCGCGAGGCCTGGGCCTGACTTCCTAGCCCCGGGGAGTCGAGCCTCAGGCCTGAGCAGCTCGGACCCTCACGTCCTTGGTCAAGGACTGCTGGGGGGAGGGGGACCTGGGACTCCTAAACACTGCCTGGGAGGGCCCCAGAGAGTAGACCCAGGGGCCAGCCAGAAGACCTCCTCCCTCACCATAAACTATGGTGGCAGGGAGGTCTAGAAACTTCAAATGTCGGGGCTCTTGGTTTCAGGAAAGAAAGACATGATTTCTGATCGAATTCTTGATTTGTTTGTTATTTCTCTCTGGGGGCCACACCCAGTGGTGCTCAGGGCTTACTCCCGGCTCTGTACTCAGGGATCACTCCTGGCAGGCTCAGGGGACCATGTGGGGTGGGTGCCAGGGGTCAAACCCAGGTCAGCCACGTGCAAGGTCAGCGCCCCCCCCCACACACTGTACTTGAGCCCCCGCCCTGAATGAATTCTTGATTTCTTTCGAGATATGGAGGGTTGGGGCCGTAGGGGAAGTGTGGACACGGGGCTGAGGCAACGGGCGGTGATGTAAGAAAGTGAATACTTCCGTGGTTCACAGGCACGATGGTTGGGTGGCCATGCGTTAGCCCCACGCGGGCCCCCAGCAGCGATGACAGTGACCCTCGCACGTTTACCCGTCTGAGGGGGAAGGAAAAGCGTGAAGCTGGGAGGCGCTCGACGCTAAGGTATTCACGGCCTGGAAAGTGAGTGGCGCAAATTCCTCTCCGCCGGCGGGAAACGCTGCCCTGCCGGACAGAAGGCGGGAGTGTGGCAAAGACCACTGACGGGTGGACGGGTAGAATCTGCCGAGTCCCTTCACCATTCCCGCCGCAGTGCTCTGTGTTTCCCAGAGGGAAGCGTCGGCACAAGACTGCAGCCAGCAGGCACTGTCACCGCTCCAGGAAGTCTGCGTGGGCCCGGCGTGCCCTCCCACCAGGAGAAGCACCAGCACCGCGGCTGACCAGGGCCAGGGCTCGGGGCCCGCGCTGTCACGAGGCCACAGCGTCCTCCACCACTGGTTCCTTTGCGGTATTTATTGGGTAACTTCAAGAGAGAAAATGGGAACCTCGAGATGCAAATTCAGCCTGTGGTTTTGAAAAAAAGCAACAAGAAACCAGTTGGCCCTGGGGAATTTCTTTCCCTGGTCTGAGGCGGCAGAGGGGGGGCCGAGAGGGGAGACGGCAGGGCGGGAGGGGGGCGGTCTCTGTCCCTCTGCAGGGACACCTAGCAGGAGGGGGGGAGGAGCAGGGGCTGCCAGGGCCACGCCCAGGTAATGCTCCAGGTTTGTGCTCAGGCTTCGCCCCGGCTGTGCTCACGGAACTTACTCAGTGCCCGGGATCCTGGGCTGACTGGAGAGGCACGAGCCCCGCCCACTATAGTCTATCTCTGGCAGAAAGGTGCCTTTTTTTTTTGTTTTTTACTAATAATGATGCTTGGAGTTTTGTGTTTCAGATTGTAGTAATGGGGCTGGAGTGGTAACACAGCGGGGAGGGCGTTTGCCTTGCACGCAGCTGACCCGGATTCCATTCTCAGCATCCCATATGGTCCCCTGAGCACCGCCAGGAGTAATTCCTGAGTGCAGAGCCAGGAGGAACCCCTGAGCATTACTGGGTGTGACCTAAAAAGAAAAAAAAATCGTAGTGAGCAATATTCTGCAGGGCTGGCAGGCAGCGATATTCCAAAGCGTAGCTAGTTTTCAGGATACATTGGTAATTTTTGGGCAGAAAATCTGGCAAGTGGTTTTAAAAATACTTCTTTTAGGTTTGGTTTGCTTTTGGTGGGGGCACAGCCCAGTGTGCTCAGGGGGGCTTCTTCCTGGTTCTGTGCTCACAGATCAGAGGGCTCTGGGGACCCGAGGGCGTCAGCTGGGTGCGAGGCGAGTGCCTGCCCGCTCTGCCTTCTCTCTGATCGCCTTACCCACAACTTGGGTCCGCTCCTAACGGTAGGAATGGGATGTCGTTTTTCGTTAGTGGCCTGGAGTTATTTAACTTCTGGAACCTTTCATTGCTTGAGGTTCTGGGATCAAGTGTTCAGGGCCCTCCGGGACGCTGGGGCTCGCCCTCCGCAGCTGCCCGAAAGCGAGTGCCCTTCCCATTGCACTGTCTTCCCGCCAGAGTAATTTCTCCCCTCAAAATCCCGCTCCTGGGTCCTGGGGCTTGGCCCAGTGGCCTCCTGCTGGCTGCCGTGGATCTCTGATTTGACCCCTGGCACCGTAAAATAAATAGACAAAGTTCCTAGGCCTGAGAAATGTGGCTTTTTGGTATGACACGTGTCTTCAGGGTACGAGGCCAGAAACTACATTAAACCCTGTCGCGCGGGGCTGAGTGATAGCACAGCAGACGGAGCACCTGCCCACACACGGCTGGCCCAACTCTGGTACCCAGCAACCTGGTCCCCTAAGCACCAACAGGAGTAATTCCCGAGTTCAGGGTAACCCCTGAGCATCACTGAGTGTGACCCCAAACACTCCCCTTGCTCCCCCCAAATACCCTAATGACTCCCCAGTCCATTCTGGCAATTTTGAGATTGTTCGATGGAATCGTCACGAATTACAAAGTTACAAAGTTATTCACGGTTGAGATCCGATGTTCTGTCACCAGTCCCTTCGCCCGTGTCCACATCCTCGCACCCACTGCCCAGCTTCCCTCCGGCCCCAGCCTCTCTGTCAGGCACCTTTCCCTCGGAGGCTGTGGTCTACAGCGCGTCACTGAGCGAGGGTCCTGTGCTCAACTCACCTCCTTTCAGATCCCAGCCCTTCTCCGGAGTGACCACTTCCCTTCCTCATTGCTGTCCTGGTATTAAAATTACTTTCTTGGGGCTGGAGTGATAGCACAGCGGGGAGGGCATTTGCCTTGCACGTGACCAACCCAGGTTCGATTCCCAGCATCCCATATGGTCCCCTGAGCACTGCCAGTAGTGATTCCTGAGTGCCGAACCAGGAATAACCCCTGTGCATTGCCACGTGTGACCCAAATAAATAAATAAATAAAATTACTTTCTTTTGTTACTATTTCTTCCTTTCTGCACCTGGGATCGAACTCGGGACCTCACCTATGTGAGCCATGCACTCTAGCATTCAGCTACATCCCCGTAAAATTAAAAAAAAAACAAAATTACAAGATTAGAAAGGCTATGCAATATGCTGAGGGTGTTGCTTTAGTTTTTTTTTTTAATTTGTTTTGTTTTCTTGTTTTTTGAGCCACACCTGATCATGCTCATGGCTTACTCCTGGCTCTGGTGCTCAGGAATCACTCCCTGCAGTACTCGGTGCTCGAGATCAAACGTCTCTCAGCCTTGTGCTAACTCCCTGCCCTGCTGTAGGTTTTTGCCTTTGCAGTATGATTTGGGAAAGGGCCATCCGATTGTCACTTGTCATTTAGAGAAGGCTCAGTTTAGAAGGGCCATGGGACTTCCTGGGAGTTACAGTGGAGACTTGAAGAAATCTTGGATTGGCTCCTCTACCTTACCCAGAGGCCAGACTTCAAGGAGAGGTGGTGTAGGGGGCTATGGGCAGGCGTCACATTCCACAGACCATCCTACCAGTTGGACAGGCTTTCCTATATATATATTTTGACTTTTTGGGCCACACCCGGTGCAAAGGGGTCACTCCTGGCTCTGTGCTCAGGAATTACTCCTGGCGATGCTCAGGGGACCATATGGGATGCTGGGAATCGAACCTGGGTCGACCATGTGCAAGGCAAACGCCCTCCCCCTCCCCGCTGTGCTATCACTCCAGCCCCCATGGCTTTCCTATATTTTTAAAGTTATAGCAGAAAAAAATATTCTAAACCTGGATAATACCCCATATTTGTTCTTCAAAGCCCCTCTGAGCCCTCAGGGCCTCCCTGGGAGTCTGAACCTGCCCTGCGTCTGGGCATCAGGAGCTGCTCAAGTGCTTCTGTGCCCCACAGATTTGACACTTAATTCCAGTAACTTAATTCCAGTAACTCAAGGGTCTCTCGTTTTTTTAATTCAGAAAAATTGGGGGCCACACAGGGGTGCTCTCCATTTGTCCTGGATATTTGATCGGGTTAGAGTCACAGATACGTGCTTAGGCCGGGGCCGGACCAAGAGTCCAGTGGGCAGGGCATTTGCCTTGCACACGGTACCAGGGTTCCATCCCTGGTCTCTCATAGGGTCCCCCGGGCACTGCCAGGAGTAACCCCTGAGCACTGCCAGGTGTGGCCTCCTCGAAACAAAACACAAAGCAAAACACAAGTGCTCGTGCTGAACTCAGAAATGCATCCAAGCCAGGGTTCTGAGAGCTGAGTGCGAATGCCTTGGGGACATGCGGAGCCAGGGGCACGGGGGCAGTTATACAGCAGGGAGGGCACTTGCCTTGCACACAGCTGGTGTGGGTTTGAGTTCAATCCTCAGTCCCCCAGTACGGACCTGAGGTTCAGCAGGAGTGATCCCTAAATTCCCTAAATGCAGACCAGGAGAGAGAGGGGGGGAGGGGGAGAGGGGGAGGGGGAGAGGGGGAGGGGGAGAGACAGAGAGACAGAGAGACTTGAGAGCTTGAGGGAGAGACGGTGGCATTCCCTTCTGGATGGGGAAGAGGCCTGAGGGAAGTGCAGGGTTGCGAGGTGACCCTTGAAGCAGGATTCCAGAGAAAGGCAGAGACAAAGGGGCTGGGGAGCACTTCCCATGGAGCTTAAGCTGCTGGCTGGTTAAGCAGGGGTCAGAATGCAGGATGATTATCTCCCTGCTTCCCCTATCAGGGGATTCCTGTTATCGGAGCTTCCCTGTGACCTTCCCTACCAGTAATCCCTTCCCCGGGCAGATCCGCCTCTGCTGCCGCCTCCCCCACCCCTCCCAAGAACTTGCTTCCAGCAAATACCGCTCTAGTTCTTGTTGGATCCAGCAGGCTTGAGCTTTGAACCTTCCTTAAAGGGGCACCACGGTCACTGGCTGTGGAATGGCTTCTGGAATTTTCTTTGACCATAGAGAGCTACAGGGCTGCGCTTCCCCAGGACATTGGGGCGACTCGGGGCTCAGCCAACGCTCCTCCTTCATGGATGCAGTTAGACATGCAGTGTAGCGGTGGGTTAATGACAAAGCGAGACTCCCGGTGGATTAATAAACGCTGAGGTGTTGCCCCTGCAACTGAGGAAGCGCAGCCGGAACGGTTCAGGTCATTCCTGCTGCTCGGCACTCGTGAGTGCTCGCCGTGTGGCCGCCCAGCTGAGCGGCCAAGGTTGGTCCACAGCCACGCCGCACGGACACCTGTGGACGAGGCAGGGCAGCGTGACGCAGCGTTTGCACGTTGACAAAGCTCATGCTCCGTCTCTCCGTGCCGCCAGCTTTCCCCGTGCACAAAAGTGAAAACTGTTTCCCACTTGTTTAAACGGGAAATGTTTCATTTTAGATCAACATTCCACTGAAAATAGTCTCCAAGAATAATTCCAAATTTAGCAGCTTGGACAGTGAGAGTGAGGGCGCGTGCTCCCGGCACAAAGGCCCTCGCAATGTGCCCCGTGTCACACTGCACGAGGAGGGGACCCTGTCAGGGTCAAACAAGTGACTGGGGGCCAGAGCTGTAGTGCAGCTTGCTGACCCGAGTTCAAGCCCTGGCACCCCAGGTGGTCCCCCAAGTCCACCATGAGTGATTCCTGAGTGCAGAGCCAGGAGTAAGCCCTGAGCATTGCCAGGTGTGGTCCCCAAACAAACAAATAACAGTAAAATATTTGTTTTTTCCAAGAACAATGCGTAGCATATGGTAAACTGATAAGTTTTGTTTTGGGGACCACACCCAGTGATGCTCAGGGGTTACTCCTGGCTCTGCATTCAAGAATTACTCCTGGCTGGGGCAGGATAGCACAATAGGTAGGGCATTTTAGCCTTGCATGGGGCTGACTCAAGTTTGATCCTCAGCATCCCATATATGGTCCACCTGGGCACCGCCAGGAGTGATTCCTGAGTGCTGAGCCAGGAGTAACCCTTGAGTATTGCCAGGTGTGTGTGTGCAGGGGGGAATAATTACTCCCGGAGGTACTCAGGGACCCTATGGGATGCCAGGGATCAACCCAGATCAGCTACATGCAGGACAAACACCCGCCCTGCTGGGCTATTGCGCCAGTCCCTGGATAAGTTATTTTTTTGACTAAATGAATACATCTTTGGCTTCACTGGGAAAATGGAATTCATTTGGCAATTTATCTTGAATACGAATTTCCTGGTGAGATGCCTAATGACCAAGGTCACCTGAAAATGACCCACCCTCAAGCGGGGCACTCCCAGACCACCGGCCGGCAAGTTTGTTAATTAACCAGGCGGTTCCGGACATCTGATTAAATCCGGACATCTGATTTCTCATTAAATCTGTCTTCGAAAGGGCCAATATCCCAGAAGAGAATGCAGACTCTCTTTGACACACTGGTCTATGGATCAGATCAGTTTTATTCATTTATTTGTTTGTGTTTTGGGCTATGTCCTGTGGTGCTCAGTGCACGGCTCTGCACTTGGGGGTCCCTCCTGGTGGGCTCAGGGGGCCATACATGGGGCTGAGGCTCAAACCCAGCTTGGCCGCATGCAGACAGTCACCCTGCCCGCTCGGGATTGCTCGGGCCCATGCGCCAGGTCTGCAAGCGGGTGTGGCTGGGGGGAGAGGGAAAGGGGAGCGCCAGACGCTGCCGAGACGCTAACCCAGTCAAGTCCAAAAAAACAGGTTGGGGGCTGGAGAGACGGTCTAGCAGGTAGACTGGCCCGGGTTCGACCCCCCAGATCCCATGGGGTTCCTCCCAGCACCTCCAGGACTGACCCCTGAGTGCAGGGCTGGGGGTCAACGCTGAGCATCCCTGGGTGTGGCCTAAAAGGGGAGAAACCCTGAAAGAATCGCCCAGCCCTTTGAGATGCAAATTCTGGCTCCTCGAGATACTCGGGGCGCCCCGGGGAGGGAGGTGGCGCTGGAGAGTCGAAAGGTCATGGGGAGAATATCAAAAGGCCTTTGCGGCTGCCGCTCTGTACTGCGGGTGGCTCCTGTCTGGCTAAAGGTCACCCCCACTTTCAGCGTCCCCCCACCACATAGGCTTACGGTCCCCTGAGCCTTCGGGAGGGTAACCCCTGAGCAGCTTGTCTGAGTGTGGCCCCGGGGGCAGGCGGGCGGCAGGAATACTACTACTGGTCGGGCATGTGTCTCACAGCTGAGCTGAATTTGATCCCTGGCACCATATGGTCCCCTGAGCCCTGCCAGGAGTGATCCCCTGGGCACGGAGCCAGGAGCAGTCCCTGAGCGCCGCCCGGGGAGCCCAGCCCTCCACCCCCAAAGGCCGCAGGGTGCAGAGTGTAAGGCCCTGGGACACGCCGCTGCTAAACGCCAGTAGTGGCACCAGGCACGGGTCCATGCCCATCGCCGCATCGTTCTTGTCTAGAACTGTCCGCGGGGTTCCAGCAGCACTTTGAAGTGGCCTCCGCTTGACGGTTTTTAAGGACTCGCCCTGAGCACTGAAGGGGGGCTCCTTCCCACCCAAGCTGTGGGGGACACCGGGGCTGGCCCAGAGGCCTGTGCAGGATGGGGACCAGGACATCCGCGCCGGCCTCACGGCGGGTGCAGGCTCGGACTGAAGAAACCCCATTTGGTCCGCAACTTGCCACCGTTTTGTTTTGTTATTTTTGCTTCTGACAGAGCCTGGCAAGCTCTGATATGCCAAAAGCAGTAACAAGTCTCACAATGGAGATGTTACTGATGCCCGCTGGAGCAAATCAATGAGCAACAGGACGACAGTGCTATGACAGTGCTATTTTGCTACTCCTAGCTTGCTTCTTGGGGGTGCTTGGGGACCGTGCGATGGCGGGCCACTAACCCAGGGCTCCTGTGTGCCAAGCAGACTTCCAGCTCTTTGAGGAATCTCCCATCTTGGACTCAGATGGGTTTGGGGGGCGAGGGGTGGCAACAGCACACCACAGCGCCCGAGACTGCGGTGCACTCAGGACTGACCCTGGCGGTGCTCGGGCACCATATGTGGTACCAAGGATCTGAACCAGGGTTGGCCAGATGCAAAGGGAACTTTCACGCTCGTACCCTCTCCGACCCCACCACGAGTCACACACTGATAGAGCTACGCAGGACTGAGTTTCCCGAGTGCAATGACCCAGCACTGATACCTTCACCAGTGTCCCCTTCCCTCCACCAATGCCCCCAGTCTCCCTCTTGACCCCCACCCCCACCCTGCCTCTGTGGCAGACACTTTCTTTTGCAATACATATAAATATATATGTAATCTTTCCTCTTCCTTAAACTGTTTTTTGCTTTTTGGGTCACACCCAGCAATGCTCAGGAGTTACTCCTGGCTCTGCACTTAGGAATTACTCCTTGTGCTGCTCTGGAGACCATATGGGATGCTGGGAATTGATCCCAGGTTGGCCGCGTGCAAGGCAAACGCCCCACCCACTGTGCTATCACTCCAACCCCTAAACTGCATTTTTAAAATTGAAGACTATGCAATCAGGGACTGGAGAGATAGTACAGTGGGTAGGGCACTTGGACGCAGCCAACCCGGGTTCGATCCCTGGCATCCCATATGGTGGGGCACCCACCCCAACCCTCTCAGGGGTGATCCCTGAGCAGAGCCAGGAGTAAGCCCTGAGCATCACTGGGTGTGTGCCCCCCGCCCCCGTCCCGAAATAAAGACTGAATTAAAGATGGTACAGTTAGAAAATTAAAGACTTTAATATTTAATTTAACAACCAGAGTATTTGGTTACTTTTGCTGACTCTGTAAAACTGTCATCGCAGTGTATCAGCCCTCAACAGTAAAGTAACTGAGTGAGCAGAATTCAAACACAAGCCTTGCACACTCGCACTTCTTGATTCTTTGTTTTGGGGGCCACACCCGGCAATGGTGAGCGGCTAGTCCTGGCCGTATGCAAGGCAAACGCCCTCTCCCCCACGCCCCCATCCCCCCACCCCGCTGTGCTATCGCTCCAGCCCCAAGCACAAATTCTTCAGAGAGGCTTTTTCTTGGTTGTTGCGGATCAAAGGTGGCCCCAGGCCTCCCCCTGGTCTACACCCTCCTCCTCCCTGTTGCTCCCTGAGGTTTGGGATTTAGCTGAACGGACCGAGCCTGTCCTAGAACCTTTGACTGTGTGCATCTTTCACTGGGGGGGCTCTGAGTCGGGGAGACTGTACTTGGCAGTGCTCAGGGGTGACTCCTGGCTCTGCACTCAGGGCACCGGGCCCAGGTGCCAGAGACTGCCCCTGGGTGTGCTGTGTGCAAAGCGAGTGCCTCCCACCCTGCTTGCTCCTGGGCCCTGCAAGGGGCTTTGAGATCATTTAGATCCTTTCCTCGGCTGTAATTCAGACCAGGAGCATTTCCAAAGCTGGATTTGACCTAAACTTTTTTCCAATATAAACACTAAATGTTTTCTAGTAGTACTTTTTGATTTGTTTTGCTGGGTTTGGGACCACACCAGGCAGTGCCCAGGGCTGACTTCTGGCTCTGTGCCCAGGGATCACTCCTGGCAGGCTTGGGAACCACATGGGGTGCCCGGGATTGAGCCTGGGTAGGCCGTGTGCAAGGCAAACATCCTACTTGTTGTACTATCACTCCAGTCCCTCTGGTAGTATTTTTAAAAAAATAAGTGTGGTATTCTCAGTATTAGCAATATATCTTATTTACATAAAACATTTATATATTGATAATTACCTTAATGACGTAGCTTAATATTTAATGAGTAGCAAATGTATGTGCTAAAGTGGAAAAACCTGTTGGAAATGATACATATCGAGACTGGTGGGGGAGGCAGGGGTTGAGCCACACCCAGCAGTGCTCAGGGCTAACCTTATGCTCAGGGACCCCTCCTGCTGGGGCTTGGGGGACCCCATGGCGTGTGGCGGATCAAACCCGGCTTGGCTTGCTGTGCTATCCAATACCATTGTTGATACACTCAGGAAAGGAAACATTAAAATCTTCTTCAACAAACAATTTCTGAGGAAACAAAGTAACTACTGGAAGAACTGGGCTGTGAGAAGGAGCGGAGAAGCCTGCGGCGGACTCTGCTCCCAGCCGGGGTGGTCCCGCACGACAGGGTCTCCCTGCTGCCGCCCCGCCTCTGGCCCGGCGCTGCTCTGCCGTGTGGGCTCAGGGCTCCCCGAGGTTCCTCTGAAGCCTGCGGTCCTCAAGGGCTCGGCCCTGCGATGGGGCTTCAGTCAATTCCGCGCAGAGCTCAGCTCCGGTGTGTGCTGAGCTTTGACTCTGAGGCCAGGAAGGGGGTGTGCGCTCGCCCCGCAGACCCCCAGAGGCTCCTGACTTGCCCTCCAGGCTCTCCCCACCCTCCCTAGCATCGCTTCAACTGTTCTCTTTCTTTTTTTCAATAAAAATACCCCGACTGACTCATTTGCTGTTCCGTGGACCCACATCTCCATCTCGGCTCATTAGAATCCAGTTTCTGTGCTCAGACTCCTGTTTCGGGGTGGGGGGAGCCGGGGCAGAAAGAGGGGGACGGGCCCAGGGCTGAGGGCAGCTCTTGGCTGTGGAGGGAAATTTCAGTCAGTCCAGAAATGATTTGAGTGCGACAGTTAACTCAATTAGATGGTGATTTCTATCTGCGCAGGATTGCTCTCTGGAAGGGCTAGGGACCCACTAACACAAAGTGGAAGATTTGTGCCTGGTAGGAGGTTTGCGTGCCAGGTGGAATCAAGTTTAGATGCGAATAGAAGAATGTTCAAACTCCTTACAATGTTCCCCGACCTGGATTGTTTGGTGGGTTCAGAAAAGGGCTGTTTTCATAGTCTTCTGGGAAGACAAGCAGCCTTTCACCACGGGTAGTTTCTAGAGGGCCCACCTCTGGGGGTCATCCCCGAGTGCAGAGCCAGGGCAAGCCAGGTGAACCCCGCACCCTCCCGCCATGCACACGCCCCGCCAAGGATGCATTGCACTGGGGCCTGAGTGATAGTTCAGTGGGTAGGGCATCACCTTGCAGACGCTGACCCAGGTTTAACCCCCAGCACCGCTATGCCACCCCACCCCCACCGAGACCAGGAAGGAGCCCTGAGCTCAGCTGTGCGTGGTCCGCAGGACAAAAAGAGGATGTGTCAGTTTTGAAAACTCCATTTTCAGGGAGAGGTTCCCCACGCAGTGCTCCTGCCTCACAGAGGGTCTCTGTGACTGGGCTGGACACAGCGTCCAGGGGCCTAGCGCCCTCCCTGCCGTGCTCTCTGCTCCCGAGGCACCCCTGGGGGGGTGTTCCTGGACAGTCTCTGTACCCGCCTCTCTCCTTCCGTGTGCAGGTTTCCTGCGTGAGCCCGGCCGCGCAGTCGCGCTCACTTTGCATGTGGTCATGCTTGCACGGCCTCGAGGAGACGCGAGCCCCCCCTCCCCCTCCTCGCAGGCTCTCTGGGCACCTGGCGAATCAGAAACTGCAGGAGCGTGAGACTCATTATTGGTTATTTCTAGCATGTTTGGTCGCTTGGGGGCCATAGCCTCCAGGGCTGGGGGGCGTCTTCAGGCCTGCCCCTGGAGGGGTCAGGGGAGACGCCAACCCTCTGCGCTCCTCAGCGCTATTCGGAACAGTTTTGAAAGACTTTCCTAGAAAGCACCTGACTGGGCTGGGTTTTCACTCAACGCCTTGGGGGGGAATCCTCTCCCCACCCCTGGCTCCCAGGCAAAGTCTTTCATTGGCAAAGGGATTCACAAGGCCCCAGGGAGGGAAAGTGGTGGATTTGGACGAGACGGGAGCTGAGAGGAGGGAAGGCGGGAAGGCGCTGAGCACCCAGGAACGCACTGCAGATTCCTCCGATCACTCTGAGATGACCTGAATGAGGCAGTAGATTCAATCAGGTGAGTGCCATTTAAAATTCCTTTAAAAAGGGGGGCTGGAGCGATAGCACAGCAGGTAGGGCATTTGCCTTGCACATGGCCAACCCGGGTTCAATTCCCAGCATCCCATATGGTCCCCTGAGCACTGCCAGGAGTAATTCCTGAGTGCAAAGCCAGGAGTAACCCCTGAGCATCGCTGGGTATGGCCCGAAAAGCAAAAAAAAAAGGGGGGGGAAGAGCTGGCGCTGGGGGGGGGGGAGAGGGGAGAGGAGGGGAGGGGAGGGTGCGCAGAGGAAATGAACATTGGTGGAGGGAAGGGGACACTGGTAAAGAAACTGGTGCTCAGTTACTATACCTCGAAACTCAATCGTGAATAATTTTGTAGCTTGGTAATTCATAGTGATTCAACAGATTTTATTTAAAAAATTGTAACATATAGGTCCCAATTTGGGACTGGGGGAGGGGGAGGCTGGAATGAGTAGGGCACCTGCCTTGCACGTGGCCCATCTGGGTTCGACCCCCAGCATCCCAGAGGGTCCCCCATGCACCATCAGGAGTAACTCCTGTGTGCAGAGACAGAAGTAACCCCTGAGCATTGCCAGGTGTGGCCCCAAAACTAAAAGCCACAAAAGGTCCCAGTGACAAAGTGGTGCCGTGAACTATTTTCCTCGTCACCTGAAAGTGCTTTTGAATTTTTCACATTACTTCTCAGATCTTAGCCCTCACGTAAGCACAGGGCCGGAAGTCTCTGAAAACTCACAAGTAAAATGAGGTTTTCTACTAATTATTGTCAGCGAAGATGAGGCTATCCTGCTAAGGACTGACCCCTGAGCTAGACCAGGAGTACGTCCTGAGCATAGCTGGGTGTGGCTCCAAAGTAAGCAAGCAAGCAAACAAAAAAGAATTAACATTCCTATAGTGAATGTATTCACTTTTTGTCTGAAGATCAGGGGTGTGAGGTGGAGTTATTGATTGGCCCAAGGCCCTGCTGTCCTGCTGGAATTCACGGATACTTGTGTATCCCTAAACAGCCTAGAGCTGAACTTTTCACTCATTCCAGAATGTGTAGAAACTTTCATTCTAAGTTTTGGTTTCATTAGAAAATGTGTAAGTTTGAAACTTACACCCAATCCACCGGAATCACCCTGTCCAGTGATGCTCTGTAAAAGGACGCTGTTGCAATTACTTTCAGATGCATTTTTTTTTTTTTTTTTTGCTTTTTGGGTCACACCCAGCGATGCTCAGGGGTTACTCCTGGTTTTGCACTCAGGAATTACTCCTGGCAGTGCTTGGGGGACCATATGGGATGCCGGGGATTGAACCCGGGTCGGCCGCATGCAAGGCAAACGCCCTACCCGCTCTGCTATCACTCCGGCCCCCAAGATGCATTTTTTTTAAATTTGTGGCTTTAGGAAAATTTTGCTCCTAGAAATGTTTTGTTTCTTAATGAAATTAAGTCTTTCTGCCTGTTGCTTTTTTCTATTAAACAAGCAGAAGCACCTCTCAAGGCTTGAGAGGGGGTGGAGAGCCAGGAAAGCTCCTGTATTTCATTTCTTGCCTTAGAGTTGGCTGGATCGAAAGCACAGCAGGTAGGGCCTTGCACGCGGCCGACCCCAGTTCAATTCCTCTGTCCCTCTCGGAGAGCCCAGCAAGCTACCAAGGATATCCTGCCCACACGGCAGAGCCTGGCAAGCTACCTGTGGCGTATTCGATATGCCAAAAACAGTAACAAGAAGTCTCACAATGGAGACGTTACTGGTGCCCGCTCGAGCAAATTGATGAACAATGGGGTGACGGTGCTACAGTGCCTTAGACGCTACCCTTTTTCCTGGGGCTGCTTTTAGGGACTAGGGCTGAGCTTCACCCCACATTTGGAAGGAGCCAGCTTTTGTGGGGGCTGGCCAACTCTAGGGTGTTTGGACCTGAGACACACAACGGCACGCAATGCTCAGTTACTCTCAGGCTCTCAGAAAAGAAGGAAAGTCGGTTAGTTGGTTCCTCTTTGGTCCGTGGAAAGAATATTGAAGACTTAAGTCTGAGAACGTGCACCAGACCCAGGCTGGGTGTTGCGTCTCTGGCAAGGGCCGTCTGCGTGTGAAACAAGGCCTCGAGGCTGTGGCCCTCACCTGTGTCTGGTGACTAAATGCTAAGAGGAGATAAAAAGAACCAAACATATGATAGAAATTTATTGTGAGTTTTGAAAGGAATATTCCATTCAAGCAGAATTGATATTGGTGAGAAAAACATGAGCGGAAAGACGAGGGAAAGGTGTGTTACCTCTGATGCAATATAAAAAGGCTTTAGTTGAGATCCCAAAACTTGGGTTTGAGAGGTGCGGCCCTAGTTATGATGTGTGACCTGTAGAAAGTCATCTGACCTTCCTTTCGTATTTCTAAGATGGGAATTATGTGGCATACGCTTTGGGCTATGTAACGTAGTAGTGTACACTGTACCTTTAAACACGTAAGCGTGTCAGGGCCCGTGCAGCAATGCAAGGGGAGGGCGCTTGCCTTGCATGCAGCTGACCTGGGTTTCACTCCTGGCATCCCACGTGGTCCCTGGAGCCCACCAGGAGTGATTCCTGAGTGCAAAGCCAGGAGCAAGCCCTGAGCAAGCCCTGAGCATCACCGTAAAAGGGGGAAAGAATGCGCCTATTTTCATTGTGGATTAAGCCAGACCTTCAGTTCTTCCATGGCTCAGCCAGGAAACCTCCCCTCACCCCCCAGGAGCTCAGAGACTCTCTGAGCAGGCAGCCCGCACAGCACAGCTGTACGGAGTTGTAGTCGGTCAGGGAACTTGTTCTGTCCTTCCAGTTCTCCTGCCCAGGAAGCAAGGGGTTCTCTGCTCTGCTATTTCCAGCTTGATAAGCCATGGCAGGAGCTAGATAACAAGTGACTGTTGTTGGAACTGCAGGTTATCTCGAAGAGATAGATGATCCATACCTGTATGAGAAGGAATCTCAAGAATGCACTCACTGCAGGAAACACGAACACGAGCAAGCCAGCCATACTCTGCCCGTGCCCCAGAGAGGGCGTCGGGAGCGGAGAGTTGTTTAAATGAACAGTACTCCATCCCAAGGATCGGTCATGCTTGGAGACCTTCAGATTTTCACGTCCTTTTGCTGTTGAAAAGTCACACTAGCTTAGAGAGGCCATGTATTTTCTTTTAAATGAACAAATGTTATGGTGGCTAAGGAGGGTGGGGTGCAGGGAGAGGAGTTGGCAGGAGAAAGTCGAGGGCCTATTGCAAAACCAGCTTGGAGCCATGTATGATCCAGACAGACAAGAACCACCTGTTAGAGATGAAACGGAGACGCTTTCCCGGGCTAAAGGGAAAGCAGGCATTAGTGTCAGTGCTGGGCCGGAGGGTTGAGGCAGAACTCAGCTAGGAGACAAAGGATCGCTTGCATATTTCCATTTAATCAAGCAAAAACGGGATTTCTTTTTGTTTTGGTGTTTCGACCATACCCGCCTGTGCTCAGGGGTAACTTCGGGCTCTGCACTCAGGAATCACTCCTGGCAGTGCTCAGGGGACTACGTGGGATGCCGAGATCAAACTTGGGTGGGCTTCGTGCCAGCCCTACGTGCCGTACTGTCGTTCCAGCTCCCTGAAAGTGTGTATTTTTCTTTCTTTCTTCTTTTTTGATGGATTCTTATTGTAAATGTCATAATTACCGGGGTACTTCCCTACTATTTTATTTAATCCTCACAATCACCTTTTATTTTTAGAGGATGTTTAACAGATCAGAAAAGATTATTATATAAATTATATGTCATTGTTTAGACAACTTTGGGGACTTGAAGAACAGATGGCTCGGAACCTATCAAACAGCTTAGCTCTCGCCTAATCCTCCAAGATACAGTCAGAAAAGGGATAAATTCATCGTCACGTGAAATGTTTAGGGAGCATGAATCATTTTGCTTAGCCTATGCAAGCAGAGAAGGTTTGCAAACTTGGGCACCCGAGGTGCGCCCACAGGAGGCAGGGCTGCACACTTAGTGCTTGGTCCCCTGAGCACCACCGGGACCGGCTCCCCGGCACCTGGCTGGGAGGGGCCCTTAGAAACCGAAAAAAGAAAGTTTGCAAACGCAACTTTGTCTCTTAAATGAAATCAACAATGTTTCCTTACAGCAGGCTGGAAAATGATGTCCTTCTTGGTAACGATGTATCACATAGTTTCCCCCCTTTTAAACCCTTTCCCAAAAGGAAACATCACAATTTCATACAACTAGGCGGAGTTTCACCTTCTTCAGAAGCGACAGACAGGAAAAAGCGGGCAGCTCGGCTAGCGTGGACGCAGGAAATCCCAAGGCGGCGATCCCGCAATACCAGCTGAAAATGTGAATGTTAGGGGCCCGAGAGAATGCCGCGGGGAGGGCGCCTGCCTTGCTCACGGCTGACCCGGTAGGGGGGAATCCCCAGCACCCCAGATGGTCGCCCAGCACTGCCAGGCGTGATCCCTGAGCGCAGTCAGGAGTAAGCCCCGAGCACCACCTGGTATGGCCCCAAAACCAAGCAAAAAAGGGTGAATGTTGGTTAGGTGAGAACTCCTGGCGGGCCAAGTTCGCAGACTGCTCTCATATACCGTGATTCAGCGACTTTTAAAAATAATCCCACCTTTAAAGTCATTCGGAAAGAGTGGGGGCGGGGTGAGGCGCGGGCGGGAAGGGCACGGCTCCAGGGCTGGCGGGCGGCCAGAGTCGGGGAGTCGAGGCTCGCCCGCGTCCAGGTCTCGCTCAGTCGCCCGGCTGGACAGGGGCCCCGCGGGACAGGCCCGCGCCGGGGAGCGCGCGGGGCGCGGTGGCCGCGGGGGGCCGGGGAGGGAGGGAGCCAGGGAGCCGTCGGGGACCCGCCGGGGACCCGTGCCCGGCCGCGCCGCCCGGCCCACGTGGCCAGAGTAAACACAAGGTGGGCGGGGGCCGGTCACTCGCCTAATTTGTCGGGGCTTGACGGCGACAGGCCCCCAAAGCGCGGAGGGCGTGCCCGGGGGAGAGCGGGGCGTGACGGAAGGGCCGCGCCCACTGGGCCCACGCGGGCGGGCACCTGCGAGGCGGGGGCGGGGCGCCTGGGGGCGCGGGGGCGGGGGTGCCTGGGGGCTGCGGCCGGGCGGGGCACCTTGGGCCCCTGGGGCGGCGCGGGGGCCGGGCGGGGCACCTGGGGGCGCCTTGGAGAGGGGCGCGGGGGCCGGCGGGCACCTGGGGGCGCCTTGGAGAGGGGCGCGGGGGCCGGGCGGGCACCTTGGGGCGCCTTGGGGCGGGCGGGGCGCCCTGGGGAGGGGGAGCGGGGCCGGGCGGGGCTCCTTGGGGCGCCCGGGGCGGGGTGCCGGGGGCGGGGCGGGGCGCCCGGGGCGGGGTGCGGGCGCCCGGGGCGGGTGCCCGGGGCGGGGTGCGGGGCCCGGGGCCCGGGGCGGGGCTCACCTGGCGGGTCCCAAGCGCGGCCGCGCGCCCCGGGGCCTTTGTGCGCGGCGGGGCCGGCGGCCGGTGGGCGCGGAGGAAGAGGAGGAGGAGGAAGTGGCGCGGGAGGAGGGGCGCGGGGAGGAGCGCGGGCGCGCCGGGCGCCCCGAGCCGCCGCATGCGAGTCACGTCCGCCCCCGCGGCCGCCGAGACGCCGAGCGCCGAGCGAGGATGCAAGATGGCTGCCCGCTAGGCCGCGCCGGCCGGACCCAGGCCCAGGTCAGCGCGCCCCCCGCCCGCGCGCCCCCGCCGCGCGCGCCCGCCGCGCGCCCCCGCCGCGCGCGCCCGCCCCGCGCCCCGCGCCCCGGCCCGGCCCCGGCCCCGGCCCCGGCCCCGGCCCCGGCCCGACGCCGCCCGCCCGCGCCCCGCCGGCCCGGGAGGGGTCCGGCCGCCCCCCGCCCCGGCCCGGCTCGCGCGGCCCCGCGCGGGCGCCGGTAAGTGACAGGCGGACACAAAGGCGCGCGGCGGGCGGCAAGGTCAGGGGCGCGCGGCCGGGGTCCCCCTCCCGCCCCGGCCCCGGCGCCCCCGGCCCCGGGCCCCCGCGCGGCCCCGGGAGTCCCCCCGGCCACGCCGCGCCGCCGCGGGGGCGCCGCCTCCGACCTGTCCGCGGGGAGGCCCCGGCCCGCCGCCCCCGGCCGCCCCCGCGCCGGCCCCCGCCCGGGGGGACCCCCAGGCGCGCTCGGAGGCGCTCGCGGGGCGCGCGGGGAGAGGGTCCCCCCGGGCCCGGGCCGGGCACTGTCCCCCCCGAGGGACTCGCTCCGGCCACTCGGAAGCTTTGACGTGTTCGCATGTGGGTCTCGAACCGGCGTGTGGTCGAGCCAGTGCCGGCTTCGGCTTTTGTTTTTTTTCGGCCGCTTTCGGCAGAGAAGTTAGTGGCGGGCAGAGTCGGACCGAACTTGGGGCCGCGGGAGGAAGGATGGGCAGCGCGGCCGGAGCGGAGTGGACATCACTCGGGAGCCCGAGCTGCCGGGGCCAGAGCCGGGGGGTCCCCGGGAAAGCCGTTCGCTCTCGTGGAGGTTCTCACGCGGCGGTAGGAGAAGTATTAGTCATTTCTGTGGAAGAGAAACAGCTCGTTTGGTTAGTTCGTTTGTGTCCTAAAATAATAAAGAAAACACTCAGGCCTTTAGCTGAAATACTTGTAATTTGTGGAGGAAACTGGCGGACGCCCCGCGAGTGAGAATTAAAAATAAACAACCCTCTTTGCTAATAGATGAGTAGCTACTTGTTGTGGACTTTTCAAATGTTGGTGACTTAGAATGTCAGTATTTCCCACTCACACTGAGAATTTGGAATGCCCACGTTGGCTTATCACTTTGAGTGTGACCAGGTAGTTCTCTGCTATCCTCAGCGGGACTCTTGTCATTTTCTGCATCTTATTTGAATGCAGAAATAGCTGCTAATTAATATTGTATGAGATGCTGCAGTGGTCGGTTATGAGGATGTGTGTGGCTCACGGGGAAGAGTCGCCCTTCTTTAGCAGAGGAGAGAAATGGCTTAATGTTGATGCTCCAAAAGTTTCAAAATTGGTGAAAGAATTTTAGGGAAATTTTAGGAAACACTAACACAGCAAGAAGGTAGTTTTTCTCTAATCTGTTGTGTCTTTGCATCTTTTTCCCCTTGGATGAACGGCTAGTGCGCAGTGGACTGGCGGTGAGGAGGTCCCTTGCGTGGTTTGCTCGTCCAGCAGACGCCCGCGCTTTCCCGGAGCTCTGTGAGGGGCACAGATTCCCGAGCTGGCCCCCGGTCCTGCCCCCAGCATCCTCACTTCCAAAACAAGTGATGTGCACCTGCTGGCAGTTGTGCAGACAGACTTCCAGAGTCCCAGCTGAGCCCCGGCACTCGCATTAGGGAACCAGCCTTGGAGTTAATGTTTTGGTTTCATTTGCTAAAGTTAGAATTTCTCTATCAATTCCTCCAGGGTCCCACCCATATACAATGTTGTAAGCCAAATGTCACTATTGAAATGCATTTCCGCATTTGCTGACCTCATTAAGGAGCCTTTTTATGATTCATCCGACACACCTAGCAGAAACTCTTTTATTTTCCATCCTGCCCGAGTCCCAGTTAGCACTCTTGGGGCCCACACCCTGTGGTGCTCGGGACCCCGGGCTCTGCTTAGGATCACTCCTGCCAGCCCTGGGGACCAAAACCAGGGGGACTGCACGCAGGGCAAGTCCCCTACTCCTTGCACTCTCTCTGGCCCCGGTTAACACATTATTGTTTTGTTTTGTTTGGCCACACCCACTGATGCTCAAGGCTTACCTCCAGCTCTGCCCTCAGTAATTACTCTTGGCACTGCATGGGGGACATTGTGGGATGCCGGTGAGCGAGCTCCAGTAGGCTTCATGCAAGGCAAATGCTCTACCTGCTGTACTGTCGCTCCCCCCACCCCCGAGTTAACACGTTCTTAAGAATTCCCGGCAAGTTACTCTGAAATGGTCTGATAAAACAATGGATGTTTGATTGCTTTAGAATTCCAGTACTTGGAAAATGTTAGATTTTTTTTTTTTTACCCTCCAAGTTGCTTCTGCTCTTAAGTTCAAGTAATGTCACTGCTGTCTGATCTCATCTCAGATTACTCGAGGGACTCATCTTTTATTAGAATTTTTGCTGCCATGGGACAGAATGAAACTTGGGAGCAGCTCTCCGCGTTGTTCAGCCCCAGAGCCGCGGTGCCCCCCGGGGTTGTCTGAGCAGCCCTGCCCTCGGCCAGGAGCGGGAAACTCCCTGCCAAGTCTGCTCCACAGCTGGAGCCCCCACGGGCAAGCGGTTGCCAAGAGGAGTTGGTAGTTGGTCTTGGGAAGCGCGATCACAGCCATACTTGATTTTGCCAGTTCTGCAGTGTTTGCTTGGTCTAGCCCTCCAGTTGCTCTTTTGAACCTCTGCCAAGGTGCAGTGAAGACGGTGACATATGTGAGCGGGCCATGGAGCACATCTGTTAGTTTGGGGAAGGCAGAGCGACCTGTGGAAGGCCCTGGCTGGCGATCAGCGTGTCAGCTGTGAGTGGTCTTGGTTGCCCGTCCCATAGCAGCAGGACGCCCTTGTTAGCGGCCACGTGTGTGTTCTCCTGTGGAATGCACTCGTGCCAGGCTTCAAGAAGTAGGCATGGAGGGGAGGTGGAATGTAAACGTTTCCTTTTTTATTTTTTTGGCTTTTTGGGTCACACCCAGCGATGCTCAGGGGTTACTCCTGACTCTGCATTCAGCAGTTAGTCCTGGTGGTGCTCGGGGGACTATGTGGAATGCCGGGGATCGAACCTGGGTCAGCCACATGCAAGGCAAATGCCCCACATGCTGTACTCCCACTATTGCTCTGTCCCAGAATGTGAATATTTCACTGGTGTGAGCACAGCTGACATTTTGACTTTTGAGGTTTTTGAGCCACACCAGTGGTGCTTGGGGGCTGTTCCCAGCCTGGCCTGGTGCCCTGGGGTCCATGCAGCCTGATACAGTGTCTACAGTGTCAGAGAGAGAGAGAGAGAGAGAGAGAGAGAGAGAGAGAGAGTGTGTAGGAGTCAAACTCCCAAGGCAAAACAGCCTTCACTCCTGTACCCTCAGGGTGTGTGTGTGTGTGTGTGTGTGTGTGCATGTGTGTGTGCAGAGGGGTCAAACTCCCAAGGCGACAACCTTCACTCCTGTACCCTCAGGGTGTGTGTGTGTGTGTGTGTGTGTGTGTGTGTGTGTGCATGTGTGTGCGTGCGTGTGCGCGCGGAGGGGTCAAACTCCCAAGGCGACAGCCTTCACTCCTGTACCTTCAGGGTGTGTGTGTGTGTGTGTGTGTGTGTGTGTGTGTGTGTGTGCGTGGAGGGGTCAAACTCCCAAGGCGACAACCTTCACTCCCGTGCCCTCTCCAGCCATCTCGGGGTGGGGGTGTGGGGTGGGAGTGGGCCGCACCTGCCTGTGCTCGGGCCGGGCCTGGCCGGGAGCCAGGGGAGCATTTGCCCTGCCCAGAGCCCCGCCCCCGTCAGCGGCTGTCCCGGGGCAGGCGGCTCCCAGCTGCTGGGCTGTCCCTGCCCCCGGCCTGGCCGGCTCCGGGTCCCGCGCGTGAGGCTTGCGCTGTCCGTCCCTCTGGGCTGACTCCCGCTATGACATGTTTCCTTGTTTTAACGTGGGTTTTTGTTGTCGCTTAGGCACACGACTGTGTTGGTGTTGGCATTTACGGTGCTGGCGGGCTGGGTTGCTTTACCTTGATCTGCACCAAAGAGCCCTCGCTTCATGCTCTTCTCACCTGTGCCTGCCTCGTCCCCTCCCTCCCACCCCCTGCCCCATCCTGCAGTTGTAAGCACTTGGCGCCCATTTCTGTCTTGGGTTTGGGGGATTAGGTTGGCTGTGTTTGGGTTTGGGCCAGGCTGAGCAATGCTCTGACGGGCTCCCAGCCCGGCTGTCAGGGCTTGGGGAACCGAGGGCTTCCTCCTGGCTCTGCTCAGGGGACGGTCCTGGCTGGGGAGCACCAGGGCGTGCGCCCCCCGCTTGCTTCCAGCCTGTCCTTACTTCGAGCTGCTCCTCATGCTTGCATGCTTGCTTGAAACCCAGGAGCACGTGGTCTGAGCACTGCCATAGGGAGCAGCACGTGGGGCTGAGGTGCTTTGACGGTGATTGAGGATACCGTGTAGACTGAAATATCTGCAAATGCTGCTTTTTAATTTGATTTATGTCTGATAGAAGCAAGGCACTGATTTCTCTGGCTTTATTTGCGGATAGCGCCTAGCGGTATCCCCAGTCAGTGATGAATGGGGGAGGGGTGGGGGTGTCAAGGTGGTCCGGGGGGCCTGGAGAGAGGGCACAGGGCCAGGGGTAAGTCCGGAGGACTGAGGGGCGGGACTGACACCTCCCCTGCACTCCCGTACCCGAAAGCGGTCATATAATAGGACCAGCTATAATGAAGACTTTTTTTTCTTTCTGGGCCAAGTCCAGACACCCGGCGATGCTCAGGGGTCCCTCCTGGCTCATGCACTCAGGAATTACTCCTACGGGTGCTCGGGGGACCATATGGGATGCTGGGAATCTTACCCAGGTCAGCCACGTGCAAGGCAAACGCCCTCCTCTCTGTGCCGACTTTCTCGGTGACGAGTCAGTCAATCCCGGTGATCTGTTTGAGAGCCGAGAGTAGATCCACACCGCAGAGTTTCTTGAGGTGACGAGGGTATGAGCTGGCCTTCCTGTGAGCCTCGTTTTCCGTTTGGCCCTCAGCCCTTGCCTCCTGTGTGAGGGGACCACCGAGGTGATGGCCAGGGGACTCCTGGCTCTGCGTGCAGGCCTCACTCTGGTCGACTGCGAGAAGCGTCCTCCAGCCTAACACGCTGGGCAGAGACTCAACTCAGGGTCATGTCACTCATGTCCCAGTAGAAGGTGGGAAACCCTCCGACCGATGTCATCCACCGGGACCAAGAAGCCCGGGTCTCTTCCCGGCCCTCTCTGACCACGGCTGGACTGGAGAATGTCACATGTTCTTGGATGAGGTGCTCACCCTGAGGTGCTCACATTGGGTGGGCCATTCTCTTGTGGTACCTACAAGGAAGAGGGTGATGAACATGTGATGCCAGGGATTACACCGGGGTGGTCCACATGCGAGGCCAGTGCCTTATCCCCTCGGTTATCTCTCTAGGCGGCATGACGTTTTCTAGCAAAACGTGTATACAGACATCACAGGGGCGATATTACCGATTTGCCCCAGATAGAAACAACTCACAGATGTCTTGTGACTCAAAAGAGCATTAATCATGGTCTGTTCCACATTGAAACATTATTAAGTAATAAGAAAATGAATTAACAAGGCAGACATGTAAAGAGAGGTCACCTAGGGCATGCCTCCATTTATTCCACTTATAAGCACCCCTCGTGGCCCCTGGGAATCTGGTCTCTGGCACCACAGGATCCCCTGAGCACTGTGGAGCCCCCCCCATCCAGCACCAGGCTGGCGGCAGCCCCCACGCTGGCCTCTGGTGCACGTGAACAGGTGCTGCCCGCCCGGAAGGGCATGGTGGGAACCGGCCCTGTGTGTTGTGGGTAGGGGGCTTCCAGGGAGCCTTGAACTTGGGCTTCATGGTCCTGAGAAGGATCTTTGTTGGGGGTAGTTAGATGCCTTTTACATAGAGCACAAAATTGATAGAAATTTTCTCATTACTCATCTGATTAGTGGCTTTTCCAGTTAATTCAGGAGGTGGAACTCGAGTGTGGGAAGGGATATCTGTGAGGATTGCTCTTCCCGGGGCCTGAGGGACGGCACGGTGGGTAGAGCGCTGGTCTTGCGTGCACGTGACCCAGGCTCGCCGTTCCCTGTGGTCCCCTGGGCACCGCCAGGAGTGATTCCTGCGTGCAGAGTTAGGAGTCACCCCTGAGCACTGCCAGCTGTGCCCCCCAAACAAAAACCGAAAATACAAAACAAATCCCCCCAAATTGCCCTTGTTTACCTGCTACCCACAGTACAAATTGACCTAGAAATAGGAAGAGAACAACTTACTCAATGTTTCCTTATTTTTTCCATTGAGTTTCTCGTTTCTGTGGAAACCAGAGGATATGGGAAGATAGACGGCAGACTTGAGTCAGGACCTTGATTTCATGTGTTTCCCCTCCCCCACACTACCAGGGCTCAGTTTTAGCTACTAAGATGACAGAACATTCCGGGTGGTCTGTGGGCTGACGGTGAGCACAGCCTGGGGAGGACGGGGAAGGGTCTGGCCGTCCCGGGGTCCAGGGGGCTGGTGCTGTGGGGTCAGCACGGGGACAGCTCCGCAGGCTTGGCGCCGCCCAGCATGTGTGTGCACGTGTGCGTGCATGTGCGCGTGCGTGTGTGTATGTGGTGCCAGGGTGACTGCCCTGCAGGTGAGCCTCGCCGAGCTCCACCCGCTCCAGCGGCCACACCTTGACCGCCACCCAGACCGGCCGTTTCCGGATCTAGGGGGCTTCTTTGCCCTGACGTAACTCGGATGCCGAGCATTCTCGGCCGGGAGCCTTTGGGATTGCTGCCAGCTGGCTCCGGGCTGGAGCCTCCAGCCCGACTGATGGGGGTGGGGACACGCGCAACCTGGAAGTGCTCCTGCTCGCGAGGCACGTGCTTTGGTGCTGGACGAGGAAGTGCCTTGGCTGAGTCTAGCTGCCGCAGTCACGGCTCTTCCAGGGCTGGGGGCAGAAGTGGCCCTGGATTCTACTTCTACTTTTCGCTCCCGGTTTCGGGCCACGCCCCGTGGGCGAGGGGCAGCAGGAGCACCACGCAGTGCTTGGAGCCACCCCGGGACCTCCCGTGGGAGAAGCAGAGCGGGCGCCCCGCCCTCTGGGCCCTCACGGCCCAGAACTCGCCTTTCACCCGCTGCTGGCACAGCCGGGAGCGCGGAGTGCTCGCTCCGCTTGGGTTTTGTAAGGTGCCAGGGTCGAGCTAGGGCCAGAGGATGGAAGGCATTTTTCTGAGGCGCAGGCACACCCAGTGATGCTCAGGGCCTCCTCCTGGCTCTGTGCTCAGGGGTCACTCCTGGCGGGCTCGGGGGCCCCATGGTATGAAACCCAGGTCTGCTGCGTGCAGGCAAGCGCCCTGCCTGCTGTACTCCCCAGCCCCGAGCTGCTTCACTTGCAGACAGATCTGGCACATTTGCACTTGTTCCTACACATGCATGTGTGTGTCTTTCCCACCACAAGGTGCCCTGGGGCTGCCACAGTGCCCGGGAATACGGTGCTCGGGCACCAGGCCATTCGGTGCTTGTACAGTGCTCGGAAGGCCCCTGCTCCGTCCTTGGCTTGGCCTTTTCCCTGGTGCCCAAGTGACCAGGAGGTGCTGAGTGTCACCCAGGCGGCCCCTCTTCACGGCCCTGACATGCGCCCACCGGGGTGCTTCACCGCACCGAGCCAGTCTGCTCTGAGTGTGCGGGTCATCGTTTCTGTTTGCTTTTGGTTTGAGGGTCACACCCAGCGGTGCTCGGGGGTTCCTCCTGGCTCTGCACTCTGGAATGACCCCTGGCAGTGCTCGGGGGACCCTGTGGGATGCCCTACCCGCTCTGCTGAAAATAACACTTAAACAAGTTTGGGTCACACTCGGCACTGTGTTGGGTTTCGCCTGGCTCTGCCCTTGGGAGTTACGCTCTTGTCAAGGCTCAGTCCTGGCATGTTTGTGGGACTCTGTGTGCCGGGGATGGAGCCACGTTTGGCCAGGGACAGAGCGAGGGTCTTCTCCCTGTCCCTTCATCTGCACGTCCAGATGATGCCAGGAAGTTTCTTCCCTCCCCATCCTCGCCAGGAGATGCCTCTGGCCCCCAGGGTTTGTTTGCTTTGGGCTACTCCCTGCAGTGCTCTGGCTTACTCTGGCTGTGCTCAGGGGTCACTCCTGACAGGCTCGGGGGACTCGAATGTGGAGCCGGGTCAGACTGGGTTGCTGCACGCAAGTCAAACCCGCTGCTGTCCCGTCCCTCCGGCCCAGGACTCCAGTGGAAAGCGGGAGTTCTCACCCTCCAGTGGCCCCTCTACGTTGCTGCTTTCCTTTCCCGACACCTTTTCCTACCGGGCAGCCACCGGCCCCCCAGGCTCACGCCGTGGTGTTCCCCTGCCATCCCATGTGTGCAGCTCACCCATGGGCACCTTGGCGTGAATGTCCCCGGTTCCACGAGGGGCCTTAGAACCTCCCATTAAAAAACATAGTTGAGGGGCTGGAGCGATAGCACAGCGGGTAGGGCATTTGCCTTGCACGCGGCCGACCCGGGTTCAAATCCCAGCATCCCATATGGTCCCCTGAGCACGGCCAGGGGAAATTCCTGAGTGCAGAGCCAGGAGTAACCCCTGTGCATCGCCAGGTGTGACCCAAAAAGCAAAACAAAAAAAAAATAAAATAAAAAAATAAAAAACATAGTTGAGGGGGCTGGAGTGATAGCACAGCGGGGAGGGCGTTTGCCTTGCACTCAGCCGACCCGGATTCGAATCCCAGCATCCCATATGGTCCCCTGAGCACCGCCAGGAGTAATTCCTGAGTGTAGAACCAGGAGTAACTCCTGTGCATCGCCGGGTGTGACCCAAAAAGCAAAAAAAAAAAAGAAAAAAAAGAAAAACATAGTTGAGGGGTCCGAGGGTGTTTGCCTTGCATGCAGCCAGGTTTGATCCCCAGCATCCCATATGGTCCCCTGAACACTGCCAGAAGTAGTTCCTGAGTATCACTGGGTGTGGAGCACACCCCCCCCCCCCCACAACAAAACAAAACACAGCCACAGCCATAATTGAATGGAGCTCTTTATCCCTTCTAGGGAAGTCTCTGCCTCAGTTGGGAGATGAGGGGCCGACTCCTCTCTGTCTCTCTCTCCCCCTCCCAAACTCCCTCACTTGTGCGGCTTCTGGGTAGGCACGGAGTCTGGGTGCCACACCCATATTCCCCCTACCTCTGGGCTCTGCCCCTCTCATTTAATTTGTAATCTGTTTGTTCTTTCGGCACTTTACCATCCTTGTTTGAAGTCTCACTTTGAAGTCAGAATTTCCATTCTGTCATTGGCTATAAAGTTCTCTCAGCTCTTTTATAACCTTCCATGGGTTTTTGCATTAAAACTTTACTTTTAGGCACTTTCTAATTAGTTCACGTAATTATTAGCTCGTTTGCTTTACTGTGTATGTCATAGAACAGACCATTTCTGCAAATTAAGTGTCTGGTAGTTCATAAAATTAGAGTCGGCTTCTTAAAATGTGAGTCCACTTATTTATACTGTAATTTATCTAACAGGTGCTGGAAAGAGAAAATGCCATAAAGGATTCTTTTAAAGTATGAGGTAAGATCAAATCTTTCAACTTAAAACAACTCACCACAAATTTATTTGTTTTAGTGGAAGCATTTTTTTTTATCAGGGCTGGATGTATTTTAGAATATAACTCTAATTACAGTTTGGTCACCTAACTTGTTTACTTCTTTGTGGTGCCGAGGATTAACCCTAGGGCCTCGCCTGCACAAGGCAGTGTGCTACCACTGAGTCACACCCGTTACGCTTATGGACTCTTCCTCTATGTAGAAAGTTTGGGGGGCCAGTCTGCGGAGGGGCACAGGCGGTGCTGGCTTCTGTGTCCCTCCATGAGCCCCACCCATCTCCCGCCTGGAGCTTTTTGCTTCCCCGCCTCCCAAGAAGTCATATAAATGTATTAAACGAAGTTGTGTTTTAATTGTGGAATTTCCTACCACATTAGCTTGGAAAAAAACAAAGGTGCTCATCGAGACTAGCTGACACTTTGCCGACAGCTTTCCATTTGGATGGCTGTGATTTAATTATGTGATTACTGAAGTCAGAATTGGCAACGGCACCTTTGGGTTATTAACGGTGGGACAAAGACTTGTAGTGGTGGGAGTGAACCCAGGTGTCCTCGCATACCTGCAAGCGTGCTGAGCTACAACCGTGGAACTGCATTTTAAATACTGTGTGTGTGTGTGTGTGTGTGTGTGTGTGTGTGTGTGTGTGTGTGTGTGTGTGTGTGTTTCTTTTTGGGTCATACCCGGTGATGCACAGAGGTTACTCCTGGCAGTGCTCAGGGGATCATAGGAGATGCTGGAAATTGAACCTGGGTTGGCCGCATGCAAGGCAAACGCCCTCCCCGCTGTGCTATCACCCCAGCCCCCTGCAGTTTAAGTACTGGAAATAGCCTGTTTGCTCCATGAGATTCTTATTTTCATATTTCATCCTTGAAGAGGCCTGTAGCCTCCGTGTCATGAAGAGTTTTGCTTATGCTTTTCTCTTTGCATCTTGTGGATTGAGGTCTGATATCAAGGCCTTTATTCCATTTTGATTTAACTTGCGCATGATATAAGAGGTCCGAGTACTTTTGGTTTTGGGCCCGTAGCTGACCAGCTCTCTCAGCACCATTTGTTGAGGCTTTCTCGCTCCACTTCATGTTTTTCGCTTTTTTAGAGGAGATGAACTGACCTTACCTGGGGGTCTGCCTCAGTATTCAGCTTTGTTCCACTGATCTCAGGGTCTGTCCCCAGTACTGTGCTGTTTAATCACCACCACTCCAGTACAGTTGGAGGCTGGGGAATGGGTGTGATGCTGCTTTTCCAAGGATTGCTTTAGTTACTCAGAAGACTTTACTGTTCTATCTGAATTCCAGGAGTGTCTGATCTATTTCTTTAAAAAATATAATGGGTCTCCTTTTAGGTACTGCATTGAATCTGTTCAGTGTTACGGGCAGTAGTGCCATTTTGATTACTTTTTTGGGGGCTCTACACCCAGTGATACTTCGGGGTTACTCATGGCTGTGCACTCAGGAATTACTTCTGGCATGTGGGAGACCAAATGGGATGCTGAGGATAAAACCAGAGTTGACCATGTCCAAGACAAAGGTTCTGCCCACTGTACCATCTATTCCTCCGGCCACCAGTTCATTGTATTAACCCTCCCAGTACAGGAGCCGGGGATGTGTTTCCATTTCCTTATGTCCTCTTATTTCTTGAAGTAGTGTGTTGTAGTTTTTTTTTATTTCTATTTATTTATTTATTTATTTATTTATTTATTTTTTTTTTTTTTTGCTTTTTGGGTCACACCCAGCAATGCTCAGGGATTACTCCTGGCTCTGCACTCAGGAATTACTCCTGGCGGTGCTCGAGGGACCATATGGGATGCCGGGGATTGAACCCGGGTCGGCCTCGTGCAAGGCAAACGCCCTACCCGCTGTGCTATCGCTCCGGCCCCTGTAGTTTTTTTTTAAATAGGTCTTTCACCTCTTTAGTTAAAATGATTACAGGATACTCAGTTTTCCGAGGAAAACTGTGAACAGGATTTTTAAAAAATCTTTTATGTGCATATAGGAAAGCCATGAACTTTTGCACTTTTGTCACCTGCCACTTTACTATACAAGCCTATCATTTTTAGCATCTTCTGTAGAGTCTTTAGGGTATCTGCAAATAGTGAGAGCTTGACTTCATCCTTTTTATCTGGTTGCCCTTGGTATTTTTTTCTTGCCTAACTGCTATGGCAAGTACTTCTAGTACTATGTTGAGTAGGAGTGGAGAGAGTAGGCAGCCTTGTCTTGTGCCTGATCTTAGAGAAAATCTGGTGGGCTTGGGGGACCATATGGGATGTGGAGGATTGAAATGTGCTCCCTCCCCCCCAGGGATGACGTTGTGGCTCTCTGGCTTCTCTGCCACCAGCCCAGGTTGGCTGCATGTGGGTTGAGTGCCATAACCATTGAACCATCTCTCCAGGTTGTAGTTTAAAAGTTGGTTTGTTTGAACTGTTTCATAGAATGTCTATGTGTAAACATACACATGGGCACTTTTTTGGGGGGTGGGTGTTGGGCCATACCCAGTAGTACTTAGGAGTTACTCCTGGCTCTGCACTCAGAAATCACTCTTGGTGGGCTATGGGGACCGTATGGATGCCAGGGGTGGAACACAGGTCAGCCAGGTGCAAGGGAAGCACCCTAACTCTGTAGTACTGCTCTGGCCCCCTGCGGGCACTGTTTTTTTTTTTTTTTTTAAACAAAAGAAGACCAGAATCTTTAAAATGCTGTTTTGGGCCAGAGCCATAGCACAGTGGGTCAGGCAATTGCTTTGCACGTGGTGAACTCAGAGTCAGCCCTTGGTTCCTCTGGTCCCTGAGGACTGTGAGGAGGAGCCACGGGTAGCCCCCGAGAACCGCCAGGTGTGGCCCCAGAACAAACAAAAAAGTAATAGTCTAAGTGAAAGGAAACCAGCTTTGGAATGAAAGACTTTTCCCAAGAGAAATTCAGATCTGGAATGATTTAGAACCTGCCTGTCCAAAGCTGTTATTTCACATGTGACTTAGCACTTGTATTTTAGCTGGTCAACTAATTAGACAAACTTTGGAAATCCCGTCTGAATGCAGAGTGGAGCAGGCCGATAGGACGCATTTTCCCGCGTAGCCGAAAGTGCGTGGGTCCTGCGGGGTCTGGCCTGAGCTGCCGGGAGGGGCCAGCAGGTGCCCGCTTGCCCGGCAGTCCCTGCTGCCTCTGTGTGCCGTGTCGGGGGAGGGTGGCCGTGCCTGTCCCCCGGGTGCCCCGGGCGGGACCCTCGGCACAGGTCACCCGTCAGGTGGCCGGCCCCGCTCTGCCGGCTGAAATGTGACTCTCCGGGGAGGACGCGGTGGCTGTGCGGCCCAGGCATACTTAAGCCCTCATTACCACCCGGCCGGGAGCTGACTTTGAACTCAAAATAGTAACTTTTAACCCGGGCTAGTGAGTAAGCGCTTCCGAATCCGAGAGCTGGAGTGTGAGTCGCAGATGTTCGCTCCTCCCTCCAGCTGTCACCCACCCCGAGGTTCCTCCTTCCCCGGGAACCCGCCACTTGCGCTGGGCAGAGCCTGCATTGGAGGGCGGCTCTGCTGGAGGTTGAACTCGCTCTCAGAGTCGGGGCCATTTGGCTGGCTTTGGGGGTCACACCCAAGCGCTGCTCTGGGGCTGCTCTCAGGGGCCAGGGGGTGTCCACGCGGTGCCAGGAACGGAACCCAGGATTGCTGCCTGCGGAGCCGGGCCCCGGCGCACTGCAGACGCGCTGGCCCCAGAGCCAGGTCACGGCAATGGACAGGACAGTCTAAGCCATCACTTAGGAAACATAATGACGGCCAGTGAAAGGACAGCGGCTGGCCAAAGGTTGGCTCCCGGACCCTGCCAGGAGTGACCCCTGAGCACTGCTGAGTGTGCCCCCCCCCCACGTAATAATAACCGGTTGAGTTTATTAACCGGTTTATATTAACTTCAACATATAAAACTTGCGAAAAATGTAAGATAAACTTTTGTTGGTAAGATAAACTTTTGTTGGTAAGATAATTCTCCCAAGATTCATAAATGAATTTAACCTTTCGTTTTACTGTTCTAGTCTCATTTTGTGTTTAACTTTTAGCAGAGCCTGGCATTTTATGTAACAAGTCTCACAGTGGAGACGTTATTGGTGCCCGCTCGAGCAAATCAGTGAACAACAGGACAACAGTGCCATAGTGCAGTGCTGCAGAGTTTGAAATATGTTTCTATTTGAATGTAATTCAGATGTATTGAGAGGGAATATTGTTTTTTAAATGGGATATTTTCAGTGAATAAATATGGTCCCAAGTTAGGAACATTTAAAATGTTTTCTTCAGAATCATTTTTATTTTTTCTTTTTGGGTCACACCCGGTGATGCACAGGGGTTACTCCTGGCTTTGTACTCAGGAATTACTCCTAGTGGTGCTCAGGGGACCATATGGGATGCTGGGAATTGAACCCAGGTCAGCCACATGCAAGGCAAACGCTCTACTTGCTGTGCTATTGCTCCAGCCCCCAGAATCTCTTATAACAGTAATTGTCAGACTTTATTCACCTTCCTTTGAGCTTCCCATGGCGGGTCTAGTTTTGTATCTGTGTGTGTATGGGTTTAGATTTTTATTTTTTTGGGTCATACCCGGCAATGCACAGGGGTTACTCCTGGTTCGACACTCAGGAATTACTCCTGGCGGTGCTCAGGGGACCATATGGGATGCTGGGATTCAAACCCGGGTCGGCCGCATGCAAGGCAAACGCTCTACTTGCTATCGCTCCAGCCCCCAGAATCTCTTATAACAGTAATTGTCAGACTTATAAACCTTCCTTTGAGCTTCCCATGGCGGGTCTAGTTTTGTTATGTGTATCTGTGTGCGTATGGGTTTAGATTTTTAAATCTAGGCCCATGAGATGTTACCAACTCCCTTCTATTCCCACCTGAAATTCTTCTACCTTCACTCTTTCAGTCCATCATCATTCATTAGCTTTGCAGAATGAGTTGCTTTTTCAAACCAGAGTCTTCTAGATTGTTTGCCAAAAGGGGTCTTTAAGGCCCAACAATACACTGCTTGTTGCATTTACAGACGGGAAAGTAGAGGCATGGGGGCGCAGAAGACCCCTGGCTCCAGCTGGACACCGGATACTCACATGCTAACAGTAGTCAGTATTCTCGGAAGTAGATGCCGGGCGCTTCCCAGAGATGGTCTTGAATCCTCCCTTTGCCTCCATTCTTGTCACTGTTAGTATCATCCCCACTTCTCGAGAAGGACGCCAGAATACAGGATGAAGTGCTCTCCTGTGTTTGAGTTATCATGAGCATCTGCACATTTGTGAATAAGTAGAGCAGAGCATTTTGACTGTAAGTGCGTGCCTGCCTTTCTGCTTCTGCCTCTCACCCTCCTCGCCCTGTTTCCCTTTGGCTCCTCCTCGGTGAGGCTTTTCACCTCTGCCCATTCTTCCTTGCCCATCCGCCTCTATCACGCCTCCCCCCGGAGCCAGGAGCATGGCTTGCGTGCAGCCGACCCTGCTTCCACCCCTGTTACCACAGGGTCGCCCAGTACGCTCAGGCGGCCCCAGGAATGACCCCGCCAACATGCTGCTAGGTGGGCACACGCGACGCCGAGTGGCCTGGGTGATCCTGAGCTGCTGGCTGCGGGTGGAGACGCCACAGTGCCCGGTGCCCCTCGGAAGCCCCGCTCGCCACCCCGGTGGCAGGGAAACCGGAACGTGAATGAACCAGAACTGGACGGGGGGGCGGGGTTTTGATCATTTTGTTGTTGTTGTTTGTTTTGCTTTTTGGGCCACATCCAGTGATGCTCTGGGGTTTCTCCTGGTTCTGCACTTGGGAATTACTCCTGGCAGTGCTCAGGGACCCAATGGGATGCTGGGGCCCGAACCCGGGTTGGCCGCGTGCAAGGCAAACGCCCTCCCCACCGAACTGTTGCTCCAGCCATTGAAAACATAGGACTTCCCCCAGCAGCTCCCAGTGCTCTATGACATTCTTTATTACTGTGTTTGGGCCACACCCAGTGGTGCCCGGGGCCGACTGAGCTCAGGGATCACCCTTCTCAGGCTTGGGGACGCTTTGGGGCGCTGGGGATCCGGCCCAGGTGGGTCTGTCTGCTGAGCCATCACTCTGGCCCCAACACCTGAGCTTCCACATGCTGAAGTCCTTCTGCCTCAGGAGGTGTGAGCACCCCACGCTTCCCGGCCAAGGGGCTGCCACCCGCTGGAGTGGGCTCTGTGCACTGGGGCTGCGCAGGAGGCAGCCTCTCCCCTCTCCAGCTGGGGGCGCTCTCCAGCTCGTTCACAGGCGTGTCTGTCCCCTGATCTTCCAGGGCGTGGTCCCGTGTGTGTGTGTGTGTGTGTGTGTGTGTGTGTGTGTGTGTGTGTGTGTATCACGGCAGGAAGGCATAATTGCCTTGACATAAGGCAGAGCACTGAGGGAGTTTGCTTGTGCGGTGCTGTGGCTCCTGTAGGCATGACAGGGCACGCACTTTACCTGCCCCTGATTTTTGTTGTTTGTGCTGGGGCCACCTAGCGGTGCTCAGGGCTCAGTCCTGTCCCTGCTCCAGGAATCACCCTGGGCGGGTTTGGGGGAACCATAGTATACCAGGGGGCCAGGGGGAACCATAGTGTACCAGGGGGTCCGACTGGGGTCAGCTGCACGCAAACCAAGTACCTTAACCCCAGTGCTCTCCTGTCCCGGGGTTAATGTTCTTGGGACAAGGGGCACACCTGCAGGTGCTCTGGGGTTACTTCTGGCCGGGCTCCAGGACCGTCTGGAGTGCTGGGTTGGCTCCCCACAAGGCAGTGTCCTACCTGCTGTACTGTCCCCTGGTGCCCTGGGGTTAATTTTTTTTTCCAGTTTTTTTTTTAAATTCTTTTATTAATTCACCATGTGGAAAGTTACAAAGCGTTCAGGTTAAAGTCTCAGTTATACAATGCTCAAACACCCATCCCTTCACCAGTGCACATATTCCACCACCAAGAATCACGATATACCTGGGGTTAATTTTTGATTTTTTTTTTTTTTTTTTGCTTTGTGGGTCACACCCGGCGATGCACAGGGGTTACTCCTGGCTCTGCACTCAGGAATTACTCCTGGCGGTGCTCAGGGAACCATATGGGATGCTGGGAATCGAACCCGGGTCGGCTGCGTGCAAGGCAAATGCCCTACCCGCTGTGCTATTGCTCCAGCCCTGGGGGTTAATTTTTAAAAGAAAAACAAATTAGTAGTGAATTGTCTTAGTAAGCAGAGGAAATCAAATCTGACCCTGCAAGTGATAAGTTTCCCACAGGGATAGGACATTAATGAGATTAGGAAATTAAAGGAGATTTCTTAATAAGGTCTGAATACAGGCAAAGAGTCTCCTCAGGTATTTTAATGTGACATCTTTGAAATCTGCTGTCCTCAGAAGAGCTGGCCCAGGCGGACACTCACGGGCCTTCCCAAGTTAAGTGTGTGTGTGTGTGTCTGGGGAGGCTCAGCCTGTGAGCTCAGGAATGACTTCTGGCCTGCTCGGATCGAACCCGGGTTTGGCAGCAAACATGGCAGGGGCCCTACCCCACCCATTGTTCTATGCTCCTGCCCCCCTGTCCTGTCTTCTGTATCCCTTGAATCTGTTTACATGCCATAGCATCACATGTCCCAGGATGCATTGGGTTGGGTGGGAGTGGAATCCCCAGGTTTGTAGTAACTCCGCCCTGTGTGTATGTGTGTATGTGTGAGTGTGTGTGTGTGTGTGTGTGTGTGTATGTGTGTGTGTGTGTGTGTATGTGAAGGGGGGAGGGGGTCTGGTCTCTGCTTGCCATTGCTGCCTGCCTTTCGGAAGGACACACTGATTCCTGAGTTGCTTGGGGCTCCTCCTGGCAGGGCTCTGGGGGCTCTATGGGGTGCCAGGGATTGAACCTGGGTCAGCGGCACGCAAGGCGAACGCCCTCCCTGCTGTGCTACACACACTGTTAGTATGTGCATGTGTGAAGGGATGTCCGTGTTTCACACACCTGCCCTGCCTCGGTGTTCTCCGACACTGATGTTCTGTGGGAGGGGCAGCAGCGTCCCTGGCCTTTACTGACTTCCACGATAGTATGATCCCGCTTAAGCCTCATGTTCCAGGGAACATAAGTGACCAGAGTTCCTGGGATGTGCGGCATGGCTTCTCAGAAAGGTCCCTGCGATGGGCAGGCCCTGCGCCGCGTTCCTGAGGGGTCTGGGAGCATGAGACCACACGGTGTCCACACGCAGATACTTCGGGCACCTCCCGCACACCCCCCACTCTGGGCAGCACCGATCTGGAAGCAGCTGGATACACTGTCCAGACAGTGAAGCACTACTCAGCACTGAAAAAGGCTCAGTCCTGGGCTGTAGGCAGTCACCAAACCTGGCCCCCGGGCCCCGCTGGGGACCCCACATGCCCTCTCCTTTCTGTTTGTGTTTGTGGGGCAGGCAGGAGGCACCCGGCAGAGCTCAGGCGAGCTGCTTGGATTCACTCCGGGCAGCTGGGGGCTGCATTGACGGTCACGTCTGCCGGGGGCGAGTGAGGGGTGGGGGCTGCTCAGGGGGGCTCGGCTAGGCTGGTCCGTTCTGTGCTGGAGAAAAGGCACAGGGCACAGGCCCAGTGCCGGAGCTGGGCTTTTCTCGGCGTGTCGGGGGAAGGTGCACCTTGCGGG
Organism: Sorex araneus; assembly: GCF_027595985.1. Lineage (NCBI taxonomy): Eukaryota > Metazoa > Chordata > Mammalia > Eulipotyphla > Soricidae > Sorex > Sorex araneus. The sequence continues at coordinate 2,751,782 of NC_073307.1, forward strand.
GGGGATTCCCCCCCGCCTTCGCCTTGGCTTAGGGACGCTGTGGTCAGCTGTTGGATTTAGACGGCTGAGGTCACCGCAGACCTGCGGCTGCTGAGACGGGCAGCGTCACTTGCGCTCTGGAGGGGACCTGGCGTGACCCTCTGAAGTCACCGCCTGGCTCTGGTCAGGGGGAGGAGGGGCGTCCACGGCACCTCTGGGCCTTCCTGGTGTGCCCTCGCGAGGGCTGCCCCAGCCCCCAGCCCCACTCGGCCTTGATTTGGAAACGGTGCTTGTCATTGCCGCATCCTAACATGTTTGCCGTTTGCTCTGGGTCTGGGTTTCTGCGGCGGTGTGCAGGGCTCCTCCTGGCGGGCTCAGACCTGGGTGGCTGCGTGCAGGGCAGGTGCCTGCGCCCCAGGACAGCCGCTCCAGCCATGCCTGCACTTGCACACCTTAGCTACGAATACCGTGAGGAAACCAGGGACTCCACATGCCTCCCACGGCTTCTCTGGGTGTCCCTGGGGAAGCCGTGACCTGTTTGCTTTGGCGTCTGGTCTTTCCCGATCGCCTGTTCGGAGTACGTGTATGTCCTGTCTCCACGTGCCCCTCGGTGGGCATTCGTCCGTCTGCAGAGTAGTTGGTTCTCCTGGATGTTTCTGGCCGCTTCCCCGCATCCTGTGAGGAGCCGCGTCAGGCCCCAGCACAGGGTGCTGCGTGCCAGCTTCCGTCTCCCAGGGCCGGGCCGCCTCCCTGGTTTCCACAACAGAGGTTGCCAGGTTACCTGGTCCCTCTCAGCAACGGATACTTTGCATCTGTGTGTGTGTCCTAGGAGGGCTAGCAAAGAACAAAGGCACAGCTCCGTGGCTGTGTTCACGGGACGAAGAATCGTCTGTTCTGCCCATCGCAGCCTTCAGCACGAGGCGTACTTGTGTATTTTTACTTCTTGAGTATCTTTCTACCTTGAAGATCATGTTTTGTGTTTCTTGTGGATGCTCAGGGGTCCCTCCTGGCTCTGCACTCAGGAGTTACTCCTTTTGGGCTCGGGGGACCCTGTGGGATGAACCTGGGTTGGCTCCCTGCAAGGCAAGTGCCCTTCCTGTGGTACCATCTCTCCAGCCCCAAGAAGATCAGGTATTGGGGCCGGAGTGATAGCACAGCGGGTAGGGTGTTTGCCTTGCATGCGGCCGACCCGGGTTCGATCCCCGGCATCCCATATGGTCCCCCAAGCACTGCCAGGAGTAATTCCTGAGTGCAAAGCCAGGAGTTACCCCTGAGCATCGCTGGGTGTGACCCAAAAAGCAAAAAAAAAAAAAAAAAAAAAAAAGATCAGGTATTGCAGCAGCATTACATTCTAGAAGTTCCAGAGGGGCACTAGTTAAGATCCCCGTGCTGGCTTGCTGTTCTGTATCGAGGGACTGGGAATAGACCGACATCTTTCATCTTGGTCCTATCTTAAAGCTTTATCTATTTTTTAGGGTCCTGAGTGACAGTACAGTGGGCAGGGCACAGCCAACTGGGGTTCAATCCCCAGCACCTCATTCATGGTCCCAAGCCCACCAGAGTGATCCCTGAGCACAGAGCCAGGAGTAAGCCCTGAGTACTGCCAGGTGGGGCCCAAAACAGAAACACCAAACAGGCCTTTCAAATTTTTTAAGTAAATTATAAGTCACAGCACTTTTTCGTTTCCTCTGTTACCCCAGTGATTGCCGAATGTAATAGTTCATTTTTCTTCGGTAAAAATGGGGAGACCTGGGGTTACCCCCAGCTCAGTGCTGGGTGGGGGCGGGTCAGTCCCGGGGGTTCTCGGGATCATGACGTGCCAGAGAGAGAATGCAGGCTTCTTTCTGGCAAACTCAGCCTGCTCAGTCATCCCTCCGGCCCCAGATCTTTTCGCAAACGGTTGCCACGTGCTTTCCCACCCTTCCCTGAGAGCCGTGCAGGGAGCCGGAGCTGTGTGTGGCCGCGGCCCCGGCAGCTCCCTGGCTGGGTTCTTCCTGCGCCCCGGCCTGGCACCCACACCAGCTGTTCAGTGTGTGTCTGAGTGTCTTGGGGGCACCCGTCGTCCTCTTCGCTGGTGTTTACGAATGTTCCCCGTGGGTTTAGTTTTCCGTTGCCTTCACGGCATCCTGGCGTCTCAGGGCTCGCCTGCTTTGGCGCGGCTGCCCTCTACAGAAGCCTTCAGCATCCCCCGGCGGGAAAGCTGCTGGCGCGTCTAGTAGTCCATCCAGAGAGAACCGGGATTTCCCCGCCTGTTGGGAGATCTTTCATTGTGCGGTTCCATTTTCTTATTTATTTATTTTTATTTTTATTTTTTATTTTTGGGTGACACCCGGTGATGCTCTGGGGTTCCTCCTGGCTCTGCACTCAGGAATTACCCCTGGCGGTGCTCAGGGGACCATATGGTATGCTGGGAATCGAACCCGGGTCGGCCGCGTGCAAGGCAAATAAATGCCCTCCCCGCTGTGTTATCACACCAGCCCTTGTTCCATTTTAAAGATCAAGATAAAATCCTGTTCTCTGGGAATCTTGTGTCATTTTCCACTCAATTGGAACTAAGATTTGTTGAAGTTTTTCCTTTCCCTTTTCGGGGGTGGTGCGCACCTGGCAAGGCTCGGGGCTCACTCCCGGTGGACGCCGCGCTGTGCGTGGTTCCGAGTGTTGAGCCTGGGTCTGCTGCATGCACGGCAAGACCCTACCTGCTGTGCTGTCTCTCCGGCCCCCTGTGGGAATTTTCTTGTTAAAATCTTTAGAATGGGGACTGAGAGAAAGAGGGAGTCCCGACCCTTGCACACGGCACCACGTGCGGCCCCCACTCTGCCCCAGGTGCCCTTCAAGTCAGAAAGCGGAATGAAGAATATGGAAGTGGAGATGAATGTACAGTTAGCTGGACTAAGTTGACTTTATAAAATAGAGACAAATTATTGGCAGTTTTATGGAATGCCATTTTTTGTTTGTTTTATACATCTTTGCGTTCTCATCAATCACTGGGAGTTTGCATATTGATCCTTTGGGGTTTGTATCGATGTCATTAATGTGATTACTTTAAACCTTTGCTGTGGTTCATAACTTAGAGCATCCTTGCATGGAGATACTCTTATGGGTTATGAATAATTTATATCACAATGACATGCTTTGTTTTTATTCTCATTTGCCTGAAGAAATAGGTTAATATGTGCCTTATAATTTCTGGGAAAATAGAAAAAAAATGAACTCAAACCATTTAGGTTACTGATATAGATTTAAAAATAGTTTTCAGAAAACAGTTGAAAGTAGGGGGTCAGAGTGATAGTGCAGGGGCTAGAGTGGTAGCACAGTGGGTAGGCGTTTGCCTTGCATGGGGCCGACCCGGATTCGATTCCCAGCATCCCATATGGTCTCCTGAGCACCGCCAGGAGTAATTCCTGAGTGCAAAGTCAGGAGTAACTCCTGAGCATTGCCGGGTGTGACCCACAAAGCAAAATAAATAAATAAATAAATAAAAAGAAAAAAGGAAAAAAGAATGATAGTATAGTGGATAGGGCATTTGCCTTGCACACAGCCGACCCATGTTTGACCCCAAGCATCCCGTAGTGTCCCCTGAGCACTGCCAGGAGTGATTCCTGAGTGCGGGGCCAGGAGTAACCTGAGCACTACCTGGTGTGGGTCAAAGACAAAGTGCAACAAAAAGAACAAACACTTCAAGTCTACCAACCTATCCATCTTCAATCTATAGTGGCAATAAATGGACATCATTCATAATTCAGTCAGATACTAGCTGTTTACTCTGGAAATTCCATTTCTTTGTATATGACATCACCAAACGAAAGGGGCAGAATGTATGATCCAGACGTTCCTTCAGAGTTAGTCCTGAGCACCGAGAGGTATCATTGTCAAGTGCAGTTGTGCACCGCTTGATTCTGCTGTAATCTTGCTCGTGCTTTTACACCTCGCTCATTTGTGCAGTCCCTTTCCTCACGTGCGTGTTCCACGGTCCTCGGCCCAGAGAGTGTCTGTGCAGAGCACGAAGCCTTCGCCTGACCCAGCGCAGGGCAGTAGACTCTGGCTGTCCCCTGAGTTGCTCGAGAAGGTGAAGTCCCGGGAGTTCCCAGAGCGACAGTCGGAAATGCCTGCGCTCTGCCGACTGTCTGCTACTTGCGCTTCCTTTTCGAGCTCGCTTGGCCTTTGCGAGCTGGAGAGACACTTCTTCTGAAGGGATCTGTGCCCTGGCGCCCGCCCCGTGGGCACAGCCCCTAGCCGTGTGTGTGTGTGTGTGTGTGTGTGTGTGTGTGTGTGTGTGTGTGTGTGTGTGTGTGTGTGTGTAGAAAGGCCCCGACAGCCCGTTCACATGCTTCCCCGACCGCTGCCCTCCCACGCCCCCGCTTTCTTTCCTACACTACGAGGAATTTCCGAGGGGGCTCCCCCGAGACGCTCGGGCCGGGGCGTGGCGAGTCTCAGGGGAGGGCTGTTTCCCACACTCGCAGATGGGAGAGGAGCTGGGGCCGCGCCCGCAGCCGCTTTCCAGGGACGGGACTTCAGCCCGTGGGCTGTGAGAGCCTCCTCCTGGTGGAAGCGCCCAGGGCGTCCCCAGGGACGTGCCGTGGGAGAGGCAGCGGGTTTATTATGCCCCGTTTCATTTCATCTTGTTTCTTGGGCCACCTCCTGAGGTGCTTCAGGGCTGACTCCTGGCTCTGCACTCGACTCGGTGGCGGTGCTCGGACCCCTGTGAGCAGGTGATCATGCTTCCGGAGCACTGTCGGCCGGGTAATTGTACGTTTGAGTACAGCGTCCTCACGGGCATTGCGGTGGGATCTGGCTTTGCGGGTCGGTGGCTCTTTCTGGAGTTGCCATTTCTGTGGTTCCTTACTGTTGTTCCTACAGGCTCCCAACCAGGTTGTAACTGTAGTTGAACCTGAATTCTCTCCCTGTATCTGTGTTAGGAGAACCTCTCATTTCAGACCTGGGTTCGAACCCTGGTCACATGTTTCCCTCTAGCACCATCCTGGGAGCAGCCCCCGAGAGCCCTGGGTGTGGTCCTCAGGAGGAGGACTCCGGCATTTCTCAGTCCTGTCTGCCAGCGTTGTAGAGCGCTTACCCTTTGCTCTGACGCCCAGGGGTGGGCGGTACCCTGCGCGGAGTTGACAGCCCCGAGAGGTGGTGAGAGGGACCCTCAGATACGGATGGTTGCGAAATGGCAGAGCCTTGACCCAGCGTTCTCTCTCCTAGGAATTTGACTCTCTAGCAAATTAAAAACACGTGTCGGCCATAAATGCCAACCTTGGACGCTCAGGTTCCAAGTAGCAGCATCGCAGTAGCCTGGAGCTGGCCGTGCCTGAGCGGAGGGGGGAGTCCAGTGGCCGCTGGTGGAGTGACTGTGGAGAAGGGGGTGTGGCGTGTAAACCCTGGGCACAGTTCTGAGTGCCCAGAGAAAGGAGGCGCCTTGAAGGGAGAGCGAACCGCCCCAAGCAGTGGAGTCGTCCTGGGGACTTGGGGGGCGGTGTCAGGGACGCTGGCGATTAACGGGTGCGCTGGGCAGGGACAGGCGAGAGCAGGGCTGAGCAGAGGAGGTGGACGGCCGTTCCCAGTCCACGCGTGAGTGGGCACACAGGAAGGGCAGCGCCGTGGCCAGCGTGGGGGCGTGTCCTGAGTGCGTGCTCTGGGCGCGGCGTCCAAGGTGCAGAAGCCCCGACCTACATGGGCGAGCAGAGCGGGTGCCCCCAAGTGCAGAGCACTCCTCAGCCCCGCCGGGACGGGGCAGGCCCGCCGAGAGCCCGGCTGATTCGAGCCGGCCAGGCTGGTGCGGGGCGCGGACTGGCCTTCCTGGCTGCTGCCGTCCGGGACATGCCGAAGTGTCCAGAGGGGCGGTCGCCACCCCCTCCTCAGGCTTGACTGAACCCCCCAAGTTGTACCCCTTCGGGGCGGACGTCAGGGCTTGTGAACTGCATCTTCGTTTGTTGGCGGGTTGATGGGCTCGCAACGGGGACAGAGCCTGGGGCCTCACGCGCGGAGCCTGAGCTTATCCCTCGCGGCCACCTCCTCCCTCGGGCCGGCGAGACGCTCAGTCTCGGTGGAAACAGCGTGCTCGCCAGAGCGAACAGCTGTGACCGCGACATTGGGAAAGCCACCGGCTCCCTTTCACGCTCGTGAGACCCTGGTCAGCTTGCTCGTGCAAGTGAGGGTGGTGAGGGTGTGCGGGCCGAGCGTCCGAAGTTACTGAGAACCCGGGGATGGGCCGGCACCTCCAGTAGCTCCCGCCAGGCTTCCAGACGCCTCCCTGAGACTCGGGCCTGGCGCCTTTGCCCTGGAGCTGTGTGTCCAACTCCACCTGCGGCTGCCCGTCCTCAGGACGCGCTTTGCTGCGAATCCGGCCAGCACTCGTATCCTCTGTGTGTGTGTGTGTGTGTGTGTGTGTGTGCGCGCGCGCGCACATACGCATGTGTGTACATGTGTGTGTGCATATGCATGTGCGCATGTGTGCATGTGCACGTTTGAGTATATGTGTGCATTTGTATGTGTCTGCATGTGTGTGCGTTTGTGTGTGCATGCATGTGTGTGCGCGCGCTGTATCCTTGCCCAAAGTTTCTTTCTCGGTATTTACGCTGCCTTTGAGCTCCGGAGACGGCTGGTTTTGCAGCTTCTCCGGCTTTGTGCCAGGGTCTCCTTCCTACCTTTCGGGCAGCCGAGAACCACGTGTTGCCTGATGAAGCCCCTGCTGTGGCTGTCCGTCAGGCTGGCACGTGGTTGGCAGAGGCTGTTTCTTTCAAGTGTGTGCCCGCCTTGAGGAAGTGTTCAGGTGCTTCGTGCTCATGCTCTGTGCAGCGTTCAGCAGAGCCGTGCATCGTGTTAAACGACCCCCTGGGTGTCAGTGTTTCAAGGCTACCCAGCTGGGCTGGGAACGGAGAAGGCACTTGCCTTGCACACACCCGGCTCAGGTTCGATCCCCGGCATCCCATATGGTCTCCTGAGCACCAGCAGTAATTCCTGAGAGCAGAGCCAGGAGTCACCCCTGAGCATCTGGGTGTAGCCTCCAAACAACCAACCTCCTCCCACTCCCAAAAGTAGACATGCAGCCTCTGACCTCTTGAGGAATTTTGCCAGGTTAGTTTATTCTTTCATTGCCCGAACATTGCTCACCTTTCTGATCCACACCGGCATCAGATATGCAGATTATCCACGGCCTCCGACAGTCGCAGAGCCGGGAGAAGCCCCGTCTCCAGGCTTCCCAGCCAGCACGGGGGCCTGGTGTCTAACTCACCTCCCGTAGCGCCGGACATGTTTCTTTGGCGTAGACTATTCAGGGCGCCGGGGAGGCCCAGCCCCGGTGCCTTGCGTAAAGAAGGCCCACATTTGGCCCCAAACCAAGAAGCAGAGTGTGAGTGAGCCCCCCAGTTGGGAGTGAGATGACGAGTGCGCCCTTGCGACAAGCGAGCGTCAGACGCACGTGGAGTCAGACCCAGGCGCGAGGTGGCCGTGGCTCCAGGTGTTTCTCTTCCAGCGGGCCCGCACGGGGGGCCCAAGCCCCGGGATAGGGCAGCGGAGCGTGTGAGGGTCTCTGGGCAGACCACCTTTGGCCTGGCGCAGTGTAGAGAAGGGCTTCTTGGCCTTCCCCGGGCCCCACCCCCAGGGAGGTGGGACCAGGCAGTGGCGGGGCCCTGCCCCCCCCCCCCCAGCCTACCGGTCCCCCTGGCTGACCGTCTGCCCGCTGCTCTTTTCCAGGCCCGCGGTTCCCGCTGCAGCCCCGCAGCACTGTGGCGTCTCCCGGCGGCCTCGGAAGCGGTGTGCTCGGAAACAGGAGCGTCTCGGCGGCCGGCGGCCGGCCATGGGTCGGGAGGAGCGGTGAGCGCGGCCAGCTGGTAAGCCCGGGGCAGACGGGGCCGGGTCTCGGGGCTCCGGGGAGGGGGCGGGTCCCCCCAACTTGTGGTGACTCTTATTTTTAATTTTGCTCTTTGGGTCACACCTGGTGATACTCGGGGTTCCTCCTGGCTCTGCACTCAGGAGTCACTCCTGGCGGTGCTCGGGGGGCCCTATGGGATGCCGGGAATCGAACCCAGACCAGCCGTGTACAAGACAAGCCCCCTCCCCGCTGTGCTGTCTCTGCAGCCCGGTGCTGACTTTCCGCACGTGTATTTTTGTCTGGAGAACAGGGGAAGGTGTTTGTCCCGTTCTTAGTGTCTGAATTAACGGATCGCTCCAGGCACACCCGTGAGCACTAAGGAACGTGAGCACTGCCAGCCCCCGGAGAGCATTTTGATCCTTTGTGGCCTCCCTTTAGGGACCTTGGTCTCAGTCTCTGGGGCTCCGGGGATGGCGCCTGGGAATTTGCTGGTGGGAAAGGGGAGGGCCCGCAGGATGGCCCGAGGTCACGGCCTCAGGGGAGGTGCTGGCCCACGGACTGAGGGGCCGGGATCTCCGCCTGGGGGGCTGGCTGCCCCGGCTGGTGGGCCGAGTGCTCTCCCTCCCAGCTGGAGTTTCCGTGCCGGGTCCACTAACAGGAGTCAGGAAACGGCCCAGGAAGGCTCTGCTTCCCCTTGTCCAGCTCTCCCGAGGGCCAGGCACACCGGACAGCCGAGCGGCACATGGGCGCCCCTGCCCTGTCCTGTGCCCCCAAGTTGGCACTTTAGGGGGAAAGGGGACCCTAGAGACGACACACAGCTGGGCATTAGCGGGACTCGGCATTTCCGGTCCACACTGAGCCCCACCCGCTCTGCAGCTTAGCAGAGGCCAGTTTGCCGGCAGGGGACAGGCCTGGAGGGCACCGTGCCGCTGGCCTGGAGCTGGACGTCTGTCCCTGCGCCCGCCGCCTTCCCTCCTGCCTCACTGCGCTTCAGCCTTGCAGTGACTGTGAGGGAACAGTTGGGAAACCCAGCGCTTGTTTGTTTGGGGGGGGCGGGGTGCCGCAGCCAGCGGTGCCCAGGGCCTGAGCCTAGTCTGGTGATGCTCAGCCAGCGGTGCTCAGGGCCTGCGCCTAGTCTGGTGATTGATGCTCAGGGGAAGACAAGACCAAACTCGGGTTGGCTGCATGCGAGGCAAGTGCCTTGGTCCTGTGTTAGCACTCCTGCCCCTCCGCCTGATTTTTTCCCCTTTTTTGAGGGGGGGAGGGAAGTGTTCGGGGCCACACTGGGTGGTGCTCAGGGGTTCCTCCTGGCTCTGTGCTCTGGGATCTCAGCTGCACGTGAGACAAACGCCTTCCCTTCCCCGCCGTGCTATACCTCTGGCCCGCCTGAGCCTGGTTTCGGTGGAGTCGTTCGGGTATTGTTTCCGAGAGCACCTCAGGAGCTGTCCTGGGCAGGGCAAGGCACCCGCAGGCCAGCCCTGCTGCTCCAGAGCTGAGCACAGGAAGTTTTCTCTTCTTTGCCCCCATCTGCTGGGTGACGCTGTCCGGGGGTTTCCAGACACGGGTCCCCCGGCACCTGCTCTTCCCATGCGGCTTCACCCCACACGGCGGGTGAGGGGGCACAGGACAGGGCAAGCCCCGTGGTTGAGCCTCAGCTCCTGGGGGCCAGCGTGCCCAGCGCGTGCCCACCCCGCCGGGGAAGGCCCCTCTACCGCCGAGTCTCAGCTGAGACGGACTCACCTGCTCCTGATACGGAAATTCTCAAACTCTGTCTCCCAGTGGCCCAGTTTCCGGGTCTTTTTCATGATATTTCCCCGTTTTCGCCTTCTGAATTTCAGTCACTGAGTGGAATATCAGTTCTTTGGCGGCTGCCGCTGCAAGTTCTCCTTCCAAATTTTGTCCATGAACATGATAAAAATTAGTCCCTTAAATGGTTTTAGTGCTGCATGAGACTTTCAAGGAAATTCAAAATAGCGAGCAAGCGTTCACGAAGAGAGAATAAATTACCAGCCAGTCTCGCAGGGACGAAAATAAGCCCTGGCTTTTAAAACCGGTTTTGGAGTAAACTCACATTACCAATTCAAATCGCACTCAGAGTCCCCGTTTTTAGTCTTGCTTTGTGTTTGTTTTGGGTCATTCTGGCGGTGCCCAGGGCTTACTCCTGCTGGGCCCTGGTCCACAGCAAGCTCCCCGCCCCTGCTCTCACCAGCCCAAGGCCAAACCCTCTAACTGATGATTCCAAGTGTTCTTTGGTGGGACCTTCTGCTGCCTGAAATATTTACATGCATTTTGCAAGGGAGAGTAGGTTCAACTGACCTACTCTGCTCTGTGTGTGTGTGTGTGTGTGTGTGTGTGTGTGTGTGTGTTTGTAAATTAAGGCGGAGTCCAGTGGCATGGTTATGGGGGCCTCATTTTATGCTCCCTTCCGGAGGTAGGATAGTTGGATAAGTTTTGCAAGAGAGCACAAACTTGGGGCTGGAGCGATAGCACAGCGGGCAGGGTGTTTGCCTTGCATGCGGCCAACCTGAGTTCGATTCCCAGCATCCCATATGGTCTCCTGAGCACTGCCAGGAGTAATTCTTGAGTGCATGAGCCAGGAGTAACCCCTGTGCATCACCGGATGTGACCACCCCCCCCCCCCAAAAAAAAAGAGCACAAACTTGAGACTGAAAACAGAAAGAACAGAGACTGAAGATGATACCCAGGTTCCCGGGAAGTTTCAGCCCCGTCTACGGGGTCCCTCCCGGGGTGGCCAGCACACACCCACCTGCATCCTTCCTGCAGCAGTGAGCCCCGCCCCCCCCCCCCCCCCCGCCTCCTCCGTGGCCTTCCTGCCGTGCCCCCCTTGTAGTGGGAGTCCTCAGGAGTCAGACTCTGACTCCAGTCTTGTACGATTCCCAAATTGGTTTTTCTCATTGACTTTTGTCATCTCATTTTTCTGCGGTGAAAGATTAGGGACATCAGGTGATGTTTTTTTTTTATCAGTGGCAAGTTAACAGCTGAGCTAGGGCCTCCCAGCCTGCTCCGTCAGATCTGTCCTCATCAGAAAGTCGGCCCAGATTGGTTGGGGCAGGTGGGCCGACCGGAGGAGGTAGCTGGGGGCGATTGGTGGAAGTGTTTCTGGTTAATCTCCAAGTTTGGATTAATTTAGCGCTAATCTGATCTTGGTTTCTTCCTGATTTTTTGTCTGTTACTGTTGCCAACTCGGGGACTGCCTGGGATCACCAGGACAAAACATCGGGAAACCAATTAAACCAGTCTCCTTCCACCGAGAACCGAGCCGTGAGCAGATCCAGCCGTTTGGAATCACTAGGAGGGTTGCAGGGTGAGACCAGGAGTCAAGGGATGGAGCTATTAAGTTTTGACATCTGCTGGGAAATAATTAATGCATGCCAGCTTAATTAAGTTGGTATTTAATAAGTTGCAACTTGCACAGCAGAAATAAAAATGTCTCCTGCATAGCTCCAGCAAAACTGCACATGCCAGTGAAATATCTGTGAGTATTTTGTATACAGTCGCAGCTCTGAGCTAGCCAGCCAGAACCACGAAGTATGTGCCGTTCTAATTCCAAGTTGTGTTGGCATCTGAGCAGTTGGAGTTTGGATTTATTTCTGTGTCAGTATCAGTCCTCAACTTCGGGGGGGGGAGGGGGAAGCCGGACGTTTCTGCTCCTAGGCTGAGGCCTGCAGGTGGGGACCTGGCTCACCCTGGCTCACCGCCGGTCACACCCCACGCGGTACCTCTCCACAGCACTGTTTCCGGGTGGTTTCCGGGCGGTTCACGCGCTCGCCTGCATCGGATGTGGCTGCCCCCGATTGTCCCTGGAGGTCCCTGAGCCGGGCAGCCCGGGGGATCCCCAGGTCTGGCCTGGCTCCCCAGGAATCCCCAGAAGAGGCCCCCGACCCCCTGGGTCCGCCTGGGAAGTCCAGAACACACGTTGCCCACTCGGCGCATGTGTGCTCTGACGTGCCGTGCGCAGTGCAGGGTCGGGGCAGCGGAGTCTCCGTGGTTTGTTTTTAAACGTGTTTCTCGGTGAAACCGAGTGATGCTTTGGCTCCTGCAGTGGGGGAACGTGGGAGGGGAGGAGCCCGTGGTGTGTGTGTGGAAATCGCTGATGCTTTTTCTAGGTACCATTCTTCCCTGCGTGCCGCTCGGTACTTTTCTCTGTTCCAATTCTTTTCACTCCTGACGGTGCTGGGGAACCAGATGGGCTGCTGGGAATCGAACCTGGGCTGACGGCGTGCGCGGCAAACGCCCTCCCCACTGTGCTATCCTCCAGCCCCTCTGTTCCAGTTCTCAGCACATGTCTTTAAGAGAAAGTTCTGGGTGCTCCCACACAAAGGGCGTAACTGCAGGCTGCAAGATGCCTCAGTCAGCAGCAGCAGGTGGGAACTGGGGGCAGCCCCTCGGTACCCGGGGAGGGTCTCCCGCCCCATGGCTGGTAGCCAGTGTAGCCAGGGGCGGGGCTGTGCATGAGTGCGGGCCTGACCCACGCGAAGCCGGCTGCCGCTTCCCGCCATTGCGGCTCAGACTGGTCTTTGGTTTGGGGGCCGTGCCTGGCGGTGCTTGGGGATGACGCGGTGATGCCAGGATTCGAACCCTGCTTGGCCGCGTGCAGGGCCTTAACCCCTGGACGCTCTGGCTTTAAGTTCACAACAGGCATCGTTTCCCGCCAGCCTGGAGACTCACACTCACCTGTTTCACGCCAAGGCTGTACCGCCAGCTGCGCTCTGTGCCCCGCTTCCTCTGTCTCTGTCTCCGTCTCTCTCGCTTTCGATCCAGTTTCTGCCACAACGCTGCCTCGTGAGCCCTCACACTTCTCCTTTCAGTGCTGTTGTGAACCCGCATGGCACAACACCTGAACCAGACTCCACTCATAGATGCTCTGTGTGTGTGCATGATCGTGTGTGTGAATGTGACTGTGAGTGTGTGAGTGAATGTGTGTGTGAGTGTGTGTGTGCATGTGTGTGAGTGAATGTGTGTATGCGAGTGTGTGTGAGTGTGAATGTGAATATGTGAGTGAATGTAAGTGTATGTGCAAGTGTGTGAGTGTATGTGTGCATGTGTGAGTGAATATGAATGTATGTGCAAGTGTGTGAGTGTGCATGTGTGCATGTGTGAGTGAATGTGAGTGCATGTGCTAGTGTGTGTGCAAGTGTATGTGTGTAAGTGCATGTGTGAGTGAATGTGAGTGTATGCAAGTGTATGTGTGTGAGTGTATGTGAGTGAATGTGAGTGTATGTGTGTGTGCAAGTGCGTATGTGTGTGAGTGTATGCGAGTGTATGTGTGTGAGTATATGTGAGTGAATGTGAGGGTATGTGCGTGTGCGAGTGCGTATATGTGTGAGTGAATGAGTGTGTGTGAGTGTGAGGGTGTACAAGAGTATGTGTATGCACGTGTGTGAATGTGTGTGAATAAAAGTGTGTGAGTGAATGTGTGAGAGAGAGCGAGCCTTTCAGAGGAGACCGCACTGTCCAGCTGACAGCGCGCTCACTGTGTCCTTCCAGCGGGGCCTTAGGGTCTGTCCTGCCCGGCTGCACCCCTGAGGGCGGGAGCCATGCTGCTCCCTTCCTTCCTGACAAAGTGCTGAGATACCAACGACCCATTTTATTTACCCTAACCTCAAGCTCCCCCGCGGCTCTGCGGGGGCTGCTCCAGGGCTCACGGTTGTCCCTGCCCGGGAGTCACCAGCCTGGCCTCGGTGCGAGCAGCATCAGGGGACACCGGGGCTGGGCCGGAGGTGCTGAAGCTCTGTCACCCATTGGCTTGTCGCCCATTCCTGGTAGTTCTCAGAATGTTCTGTGTAAAATACATAGAATTATTTTCCTCCTTTCCCACTCGAATGCGTTCTTTTTCTTGTGTGCTGGTGGATTTCTACAACTGTGTTGAGCAAAGCCGGTGTGCGGAGTTCTGGATGCATCCAGAGCCGCCCCCTGGGTTGCGTGCTCCCCTCGAGCTGCCACGTCTGACCTTTGCATGTTGGAATGTGTCTTCATTGTGCCTGTGTGTGGAGAACTTTGTCTCCAGTGGATGCTGAACTTTGTATTTTCTCCACCTTGACACAATCATGATTTTTCTTCTATTCATGGGATTGAATACATGAAGTATTGATGTCTCACATTGTTTGAGGATATGTTGGATCATTTTTTTTTGCTTTTTTTTGTGGGGGGGGGTCACACCCAGAGTTGCACAGGGGTTACTCCTGGCTCATGCACTCAGGAATTACTCCTGGCAGTGCTCCGGGTACCATATGGGATGCTGAGAATCAAACGCGGGTCGGCTGCGTGCAAGGCAAACGCCCTTCCTGCTGTGCTATTGCACCAGCCCTGGATCATTTTATCTGGTTTCTTTTTGGGGTGCCCCCCTGCTGTGCTCAGGCCTTCCTCTTGGTTCTGCACTCGGCGGTCACTACTGGCTGGGCTCGGGGCCCAGGCCCATATGGGGTGCAAGGGGCAGATGCATACAGGCCCGGAACCCTCCCTGCCACCCGCCCCGGCACTCACTCACTGCACAGTCGGACCATATGGGATGCCAGGGACCTGACCCGGGTAGGCAGCATGCAAGGCCAATGCCCTACCTGCCCCGGTCAGGCCACGACAAAGTCACTGTCCATAGCACATGATCCGCTGACCCTTTCATGTGCTGTTGAACTTGCAGCGCTGTTTTACTGCCTCTGTATTCACTGGGGAGTGTGGCCTGAACTGCTCTTTGTCCTGGCCTCCTCTGGTTCCAGTTCCAGGGTAATAGTGAATAGTGATTTCATAAAATGGTTTTTGTTTTCTGTTGTTGGGAAGAGATCGTAAAGGATTGCTTCTGATTCGTCCAGTGCCTGGTTGTCTCTCTTCGAGCCGCATTTACACACCTACTCTTTCTATTGTCTTGTTTTTGGTGGTGCCCAGGAGCTACCCCTGGCTCTGCAGGGCTTGGGGCGCCAGATGGTGTGCTGGGGACCACCCAGGTCGCGGCGTGCAAGACAAACCCCCTCCCTGCCCTACTACCCTCCGACCTTCTCACCGACTTTTAAAAACAAGATTAAAGACATTCATTTGTGCAAACCGAATTGAAGTTGGGACCTCCAAGCTTTGAAGGGTGTCTTGTCTCTGGTGCTCTTTCCAGCTCAGATGACACTGAGAATCCAAATTTCAAGGCTAAAGAGACTGTTCCAAGGATTAAGCTCAGGCTTTGCTCACAGGTGCCCTGGCTTCACCCAGGCACCATATGGTCCCTCTGGGCGCCGCTGCAGGTGATTACCCTCATCTAGAACAAGGTGGGGAGGGGCCCCTTGGCCCGGCGCTCAGGGCTAGACGAGCAGAAACACTGTTGACTTTTCAAACATACTGAAAAGCAGTGTCTCGAAGAAATCGACTCCCATGTTGACTGCGTTCCTGTTGGGACTTTTAGTTTTATTGTGGGTTATGTGGTTGCTTGGGTCACCACACCTGCTCAGGGCTCATGCTTGGCCTCCCACCAGCCCCCGAGGCCTCGGAGCACCTGGCGACCCTCGGGACCGCAGGGCCAAATGGCCCCCAGCTTGGAGCCCAGGTGTTGAACCTGAGGGCCGGGCGGCCAGGAGTAGCAGGAAGGGCCCACCAGGCTCCTGACCCCCCCCCCCAGTGTTGGCCCCGTAAGGTTGTCCAGGATAGCAATTAAAAAAGTATAGCACTGCACGGTAGCACTGTCGCCCCACAGCAGGTACAGCGTTTGCCTTGCACGCGGCCGACCCGGGCTCAGTTCCTCCGTCCCTCTCGGAGAGCCCAGAAAGCTACCGAGAGTATCCCACCCGCACGGCAGAGCCTGGCAAGCTCCCCGTGGCGTAGTCGATATGCCAAAAACAGTAACAACGAGTCTCACAATGGAGACGTTACTGGTGCCCGCTCGAGCAAATCAGTGAACACCAGGACGACAGTGCGACAGTGCAACAATGGAAGAATTAAAATCCAGACTTGCAGGGAGTTCATG
Organism: Sorex araneus; assembly: GCF_027595985.1. Classification (NCBI taxonomy): domain Eukaryota; kingdom Metazoa; phylum Chordata; class Mammalia; order Eulipotyphla; family Soricidae; genus Sorex; species Sorex araneus. The sequence goes on from NC_073307.1 coordinate 2,767,531, forward strand.
TTTGATCTCTGCCCCGTGTCCGTGGCAGACTTTGCAAACTGGGAATGCAGGGTTCGGCCCTGAAGAGCAGACTCGCCGGCGCTGCGTAGGGCGCTGTTCCAGATGGCTCGGGCACGGGGCGCGCCGGGAACAGGTGCTTGTCTGCGTCTCCGGGGCTGCGTCTACCAGCCTCACGCCGCGTCTTGCCACAGAGAGAGCCCGAGGAAGCGGAGCTGTAGGAAGCTCACTGTGGACTCCAGCCCCACCCCTCCGGCCCCGCGGTGTCGACCCTTGGTGCAGCCCCACCTGTGGGGGTCGGACACTCCCCTCTGGCTTCTGGGCCTAGGAGGCCCATTCCCCTCCCCCCGGTGCCACTCTGCCACCAACACGCTGCCATCTCCCCGGGCCGCAGTGAACTCTCGAGTCCGGCGTGATCGATCCTTACTGTGGGCCCCGGGGACCGCGTCCCATCCTTCCTCCCTGCGAATATTAGCGTTGTTGCGTTGACTTCTGGGTAGGGTTTCTGGGAGAGCTGGGAGAGGACCAGGAAAGCTGGAATTGACGATTTTTTTCCAAGCAAATGGCCAACCCAAATGGACGCCTTGGGTGTCCTTGCCGCTTGCTCTGTGCCGTGAGGGAGAGCCGCCCGCGGCAATTCAGCCGGTGTCCGCAGGGCTGCTGGGTGCTGGCCGAGGGCCTCCTGTGGTCCTTGCGGTGATCTGCGTTGCCTTCTCTGTCCTGGAGGACCCTGAGGCCTCCCGGCAGACTTCCTGTAGACAACTGCGGTCTGGTTCCCGGACCCCACGGCGGCGAGGCGCGTGTCGGCCGGCGTGCAGGGGTGCAGGTCTCCGGGGCCGAGCGCATGCTTCAGAAAGACTCGGCAGATATTTTACCTATTTCCTGTAGAAGATTCTGTTTTTGTCCTACGAAGAATTGTCATAAACTTGGAATGTTCAGCTTGTCTGTTAATTTGAGGCTTTTTTCAAACAGAAGACGATTCATCTCTCAGACTTGGTTACGGTTACGGCAGCAGATCCACGGCTCTGCGTCGGGCCTCGTCAGTCACAAATGCATCATTTCGTGTGCAATCTTCCCGCTGACGCTAGGCGTATCTAAAACCCCTTGTGCTGGCAGTCGGGTTCATTTGGAAGGATTGGTAGAGGATGGGATTCCCAGAGAGAGCGAAGTCGAGAGACTGAGGTACTTGGTCCCTGGCACCGTGCCCCCCACCCATCAGTGGAGGGGACGGGCCATGTCCAGGCCTGTGCCCCACTCTGAACTGCCCCACCCCCAACCTGCTGTGTCTTTTATAAAAGGAAAGGGAAAAAAAGTGACTTTGTGGTCATATTACCAAAAGTTTCATTATTCACTAGAATTAATTGTTCATTATATGAGCTTTTCTAATACTCAGAAAATGGTTCTTCAAAACTAAGAATTTTTATAATGCCGAACTTTATTCAGTATTACTCTATTCAGTATTATCCTTAATTGGATATTTTGGTGGGGGGTCACACCCAGCAATGCACAGGGATTACTCCTGGCGGTGCTTGGGGACCATAGGGAATCGAACCCGGGTCAGCCACGTGCAAGGCAAACACCCTCCCTGCTGTACTGTCTCCAGCCCCTTAATTGGATTCTTCATATGTATTCCAGTGACTCAGCTAATCTGATTTTTGGTTTTCTGTTTTGTTGTGCCATTCCCCGAAGTGCCCAGTGCTTGCTCCAGGTTTTGCACGTGGGAGTCATTCCTGGTGGTGCTCAGGGACCCTAAGGTGGCCCAGGACTGAACCCCATTGTCCGCATGCAAGGCTCCCTGCTGTAACTATCTCTCCAGTCCCGACTTTGGTGTCTTAGTGTAAGAATGGAATGTTATTAGGAGATGAGGAGTAACCTTAGAATCTCTCCATTCCCCATCTCTCTGCCCGTCTTCGGGGAGCCCCACATTCCAAATGAAGCTGTGGCCCACGCCTGTGTGTTACTTGCTGCTGAAGTACCTGTCAGGGGACTGTTGGCCCTTTGGTGATGCTGAAACTGACATCGAAAGCATAAGAGCATAGACGCTGTCACTACTAGAACCACGTGACTAAAGTACAGTTTCCAAGAAAGAGAAGAAATACCTGTTTGGATCAGTAGGCCGTTGATTTAAATTTTACCTTAATATTCATATCAACTTGTTGAAGAATATTTTTGACTATTTTCATTTGTTTGGCCACACCTGGTGGTGTCAGGAGTTCCTCCTGGCTCTGCTCTTGGTAATTCCTCCCGGGGGCCCAAGGGGACCACATGGGATGCCAGGGACCAAACAGGAATGGCAGCGTACAAGGCAAGCGTCCTCCCTGCTCTGTTGCTGTTCTCTGGCCCCTCAAAGGTGTGTGTGTGTGTGTGTGTGTGTGAGTGTGTGTGGTTTGGGGGGCACACTCCAGGCAATGCTCATGGGTTATTCTTGGCTCTACACTCTGGGATTACTCCGGCGGTGACCTGGGGACCATATGGGATGTTGGCAATTGAACCTGGGCCGGCTGTGTGCAAGGCAGATGCCCTACTCACTGTACCCACTGTAAATAAAATACCCTCAAAGATTTTTATAGAGGAAAAAGATGCTGCCTTAGAGTATGGCAACCATGCAGATCTATAAATCGACTCTGGCGTCTCCTTGAAGAAGCTGAGGTGAGGTTTAAATGATGTATTTTTTTTTTCCTCTTTAAGCAGTAAAAAAAAAAAAAATACACCACCCAACAAAATCAATAAACCAAAAAATAAAGGCCAAACCAAAAGGGCCTCTCTGTGAATCCTGAGCCGCGGACAGCTTTATGTGGCGAGGGGCACAGCTACCATTCTCCAGCGATTCAAAAGAGTCAAATGGTGCTGAGCTAAATTACAGCCCTAAATGCAAACGGGTGGAATGAGATCCTGATCCATTTGCACACTAATGTGCTATTTTTAAGTCATGCTCCAGAGCGTCTTCAAAGAAGCCTGTCATAATTATGATGGATTAGACTGCAGAGTCAGTGCTCGGCGCAGTAATTGTTTCGCAGATGCTGCCGATGTGACTGGAATTCATAATAAATTATTGCCAGGGAGGCAGGCGGAGGAGCCCGGCTGCGGAGCAGGGCAAAGACCTGTTTTGGTCTGAGGAAACCGAATGTCAGCTGCTGGACAAAGGCCGGTCTGTGCAGTGGCCTCGCCCGTGCTCCTCAGGAGGGCCTTGCCACAGGCCGTGCCCCCCGCCCCCCCCCCCCCCCCGGGAGAGCAGCTGGCCGCGGAGGCCGTGCTGCATGGCGCGACGCCTTCCTGCTCGCGTCCGCCTGGCTGCAACCTGACCTTTCCGTTTCCCCCGGAATGGGTGATGCTCGGCCCGTAGACGTCCTTGTGCCCTTTTAGCACACTTGGCTCTGTAAGAATGTAGAATTGTTTGTCCAAGTGATGACTTTCGTCAGCTGTGCTCCCAGGAGCAATGGCCCTTGAGAACGGCCACCAGACTGGTTACAAATAATGTTGGAGCCTTGGGTTTGGGGGAGTGTGGGGGGACCCCGGCAGGCAGGGTTTCGGGGCTCAGGGGACCACCTGCCTGTGTGCCCGGAAGCGTCTCGACACCTGTCCTTTCTCCTGGGCCCCGGCCTGCCAGAGTGAATTTGGCCATTTGCTGGCTGCTAGAGGTGTGTGCGGAGACCCCTGCGGGCACATGCCCCCTCCCAGTGCGGGTGACAGTGACAGCAGCCCCGAGCCTCTAGTCACCAAGGAAGGCCTGGCTTGCCTTTTCCGCTGGTCGGGCTTCAGGAACTAGGAAGGGGCCCCAAATCATTTGTTCAAGGTAGCAAATTTTGTTGTTGTTGTTGTTTGGTTTTGGTTTTTTGGTGGGGGAGTAGCAGGCTAGAGCTGACTTCAAGATGTGGCTGTGTGTGTGTGTGTGTGTGTGTGTGTGTGTGTGTGCGCGTGCGTGGGGGGCTGTGGAGTGGGGGGGCAGCATCTGTCTCCAGTCCCCAGTGGCCCGTGTTTAAGCCGTGCTCTGAGCTCCGGGCTTGTCCCGCCTGCCCCTGGTGGTGGACACTTGCTGTAGGTGGTCAGGGGTGCCCGGCGCATCTCCCCAGCACCTCTTAGGCCCCGCGTGCCCTCGCCTGGCCCTCAGCAAGAAGGGGTGAAGTCGGGCTCTGTGGGAGCTGTGGCCGAGCAGCGCGGCCCCTCACGGGCCCCTGGGCAGGCGCAGCTACTACACACCCTCATCAGCATGTTTTTTTTTTTTTAATGCAGGAGCACTGCTATTTATTCAGTCATCGATTGAGCTGATTGAATTGGGCATGAACTCCACACATTACTTTCTTTTTTTGGGGGGGGGGTCACACCATGAGTGCTCAGGATTACTCCTGGCTCTGCACTCAGGAATTCCTCCTGACAGTGCTCAGGGGACCGTATGGGATCCTGGGAATTGAATCCAGGTCGGCTGCGTGCAAGGCAAACACCCTACCCACTGTGCTATCGCTCCAGCCCTACCACATTACTTAAAAAAAAAAGTTTTTTAAGTTGACTCTCCTTGAGATAGACCATTACAAAAGTGTTGATAACTGGGTTTCAGCCACACAGTGACCGAGTGCCCGGCCCTCCGCCTTGGCCATCTGAGTCTGCGTGTTGAGCTGGCCTTGTCTCTAGTGGTGGGGTTCGGGGAGAGACACGGCTAAATGCTAACCTGGCGTGTGCCTTGGCCTCAAGCCTCAAGAAAATAAACAGTGCTCCGGGCCTGAGGTGCAGAACATGTGCCTTTGTGTATGAGGTCTGGGCTTCTATCCACCGCAACCCCCCCCCCCCCCACAATCCAGAAATGGGGGGTGGGATTTGGGAAAATGTCCATTTTTCTGAGCCGCCCTGAGCGGCTGAGCGGCCTCGCACGAGAAGGCGGCCTTGTGCAATCTGCAGAGAGCCGCCAGCATGATTTTTTTATTTTTTATTTTTTCTAATCTTACACCTGTGGGAAACCCCCACGTTGTCCAGGTGTGAACTGGTTAAATGAATCATAGTCCCTGAACGTGGCCTTTTTCTTTGGTTAGGAGGCAGGAAGGGCCGGTGGGCCAGTCTGCCCGACCTCTGTTTGGATCCAACTTCGGTCTCGTTGCAAATCACACCAGCTCCTCCCCCAGACACTGATGTGTTCGGATGTCAGAAACGTCTTCTCATACTGTTTTTTTTTTTTTTTTGGCTTTTTGGGTCACACCCAAATATGCTCAGGGGTTACTCCTGGCTTTGCACTCAGGAATTACTCCTGGCGGTGCTCGGGGGACCATATGGGATGCCGGGGATCGAACCCGGGTCGGCCGAGTGCAAGGCAAATGCCCTACCTGCTGTGCTCCAGCCCCAACGTCTTCGCATACTGCCGCTCAGTTTTCTCTTTAAATCTTTTCTTAACATTCCAGCACATTACAATGTGCTCCTGGAATGATTCTATGGGAATTTGGTGAGTCTCTGAGCAAGTGCTGTCTGTCCCAGGCTCTTATGGAAATCAGGCGGGCTACCAGAAGAATGTGGTGTGCAGTTCATCTGAGGGGAATTTCCATAAAAAGAAACTTGTTAGTATTTTTGGTTGCGCCGAGAGTACGCTTCGAGCCAACTCAGCAGTTTCCAAGAGCGGATTGTGAGATTTTTAGGAATTCTGCTAGTGGAGATTAATCATTTAAAATAAGCCATGATTTCCCCCCCCTTTTTTTTTGTAATTTTTACATTTATTTTTAGTAACTTCGAGCAAGGCTAATATAAGAATAATTGACATGTGCACATTCAACAGCACATGTCATACTGTTGTTCAGTAGTATTTCCTATTGTATGTTTCACAAGGCAAGATCCAGAAAGCATTGTTGTTATTATTTTATGGAATGTAGGAAATTTTATTAAAGTGATAAAATAGAATTACTAAAAATTTTTTATTGGTGGCATTTACTCAGGACAGTAATTTGGTGACCGATTTGATTTTTCTGTGAGATTGAGTCTGCTTTCCCAGAATCAGACATTTTAAGAATGTTGGCTGATAGAGGTCCTCACTCACCGTCCCCAGATGACCCTCTCCCAGAAACCCAGCTACGGATCAAAACCATCACAACCAGGGCGGAGCTGAGATCTGGGATGAGAGAGGCAGAGACCTGGAGACGGGCAGAGAGACAGAGAGGAGCGAGGAGGGAGGTCCAGCCGCCTGCCGAGGTCCTGCCTCACTCTGCTCTCGGCCACACCACCCTGGCACTCAGTTGCCTGTGTTGGAACAAGTTTTTCTGGCTGCTCTGCTTAGGTCTAGAATCCTGCTGGAGGTAGAGGCTGTCCTGTCCCGTGAAAGAGATCAGAGGGACGAGGTGGATGGTGGCACTCATTTGCGGGATAGGGAGAGGCCAAGCAAGGAAACAAATGGTATCAGACAGTGACAAATCTTTAAGCCCTGGCCCTTAAGAGCACCTTTTCTTTTCTTTTCTTTTCTTTTCTTTTCTTTTCTTTTCTTTTCTTTTCTTTTCTTTTCTTTTCTTTTCTTTTTCTTTCTTTCTTTCTTTCTTTCTTTCTTTCTTTCTTTCTTTCTTTCTGTTTTTATTTTTGTTTTTGGCCTACACCTGCCCATGCTCAGGGGTTACTCCTGGCTCTGTGCTCAGGTATCACTCCTCATGGGGCTCGGGAACCCTATGGGAAGCCAGGGATAGAATCCGTGTCGACCCCATGCTGGTAAAATGCCCCGTGGTCTGTGCTGTTCCTCAGGCCCAACCTTTCCCCGTAGCTGAGGGTCCCTCCGGACCCCCTGCTCACCTGCTCGGGGCCATTGGTTGCTCCCGTGTGCAGACACCAGCTGACCTTGCACCGGCCAGGCGTGCCGCTCTGCTCTCGAGACATCCCCAGCCAGGGAAGAACACCAGAAGCAGTAATGGGGGGGGGGGGACTCCCACCAGTACTCTTGGTCCTTGGCCTTCCCCGCGCAGCTCAGGGCTCTTCTGCCTGTGCTCAGCATCTCCGCTTCTCACCATCGCAGCAAGCTAGTGCCTCTGTTCTGATTGGCCAGTGTCCCAGGTTTGGTTCTGAACTGGAAATTTCATCTTCGAATTTTACAAATAAAATTTTATGGGGCACCAATTACTGTGGACAAGCTTGAGACCTGGTATTACAGATGGGGGGGGGGGGAAATCAGTCGAACTCCGCTGTGCAAGTCAGAAAGTGGTCTGGTGGTTCTGCCCAGCGCACGCGCTGTTCCCGGCGGCGGGGAAATAGCAGGGTGTTTCCTCCCAGCTGCAGAATCACTAAAGTCAAAGGTCAGAGTATTTCTGATATCACAGATCTGAGAAGCGGAAGGAATGCCGCACCGCTGATCTCTCTGGATGGTTCCGTCCATCTGTGGCACTCACTCGGGAAACATGTTTCCTGCCCCACCATGCATGTGGGTAGTCTGTTAACTCCGCCGCCACGTCACTGGTTACATGAGTAGTTAGGCGTGCACCCCAGGAGCCAGCGTGGAGGGGATTGACATGTATTGACTTCCTGTATCGACAAAAAGCTCATTTGATTTCAAAACTAGCACTTGAGGCTTTTTCCATATTTCTACATTGGTGGAAATAATTTCTTTTTGTTTTGAAGAACTATCAACGTGAGGGCCAAGGAGATGTCTCTAAGGGCTGGAGTGCTTGTTTTGCGTGTTGGGGGCCAACCCCCCCACCCCGCCCTGCCCCCCTGCTCAGCACCTCTGATCCACAGATCACTGCTGGAGTAGCCCCCCAGTACCTCCAGGTGTGCCCCCAGCACCAAAAAATGAAACTTGCTGATGTCAGTGTTACTGAGTCTGACTCGTGGTTACAGGATCATGTACTGTACCGGCTGTGAGGGGGATGTGTGTCAAGAAACTGAGTGTATAGGTATATTGAAGTCAAAGGAAATATTTTCCCCCTCTAAAATAACATGACTGGTTTAAAATTGTGTGTGTGTGTGTGTGTGTGTGTGTGTGTGTGTGTGTGTCTTGCTAAGTGGAGCAACCCACAATCCACTCAAGCTTTCAAGCTTTGGCCTTTTTTTTTTTTAAATGGCGTTTTGGGTCACACCCGACGATGCTGAGGGGTTACTTCTGGTCCTGCACTCAGGAGTTTCTTCTGGCTGTGCTTAGGGGGCGTTGTGGGGTGCCGGGGATCAAACCCGGGGCAGCCGCGTGCAAGGCAGACACCTTCCCTGCGGCTCGCTCCGGCCCCCAGACCCACACGCTTGGAGCCCATCTCAGTTGCCTGAGGCCTCCGGTGTGAGACGCACAGCTGGGGGGGGGGGGCGGCCACGAGCCCCCACTGATGTTACTTTACCTTAAAAAAAATACTCTTACTGAAAAAAAACACTGGTTTTAACAGGCTTCAGGTGTTGAAATCAGGCCTTATAAATCTGACAAAAAGCTGCGCAGACTCAACTACTAAAGTCTAATTTCGTCCCTCACTTCATCATTTGTCCAGTCAAAGGGATCTTTATCATTTTCACTCATCAGTGAAGCCGTGTACCTAGAGAGTAGGTGGACGCCCCTGCCCGGTGCCGTCTCTGGCCCCTGCCTTCTGTTGGGCAGCGTCGCTCAGGTCAGGATTATTTAGGAATATCTGCTTTGGACAGTAGTTTGTACTTAGCCTTCTGCTGTTGCTAGGGTTGCTAGGTCGTGCTTACCGCCCACTGACACGCATGCAGGCATGGCGAGGCAAGGCGTGTCGCCACACCCGGTCCTGCTGCTTCCCTTCTCTACTGTTTCTCTGGCCCCAAGACTGTTCAAATTTTTAGGGGACTTAATTTTTATCATCAAATATTAACTACTTTTTTTTTGCTTTTGCTTTTTGGGTCACACCTGGCAATGCTCCTTAACTAGTACTCCTGGCCGTGCTTGGGGAGGACCTCACAGGATACTGGGGATTAGACCCAAGGTTGGCCATGTGCAAGGCAAATGCCCTCCCCATTGTACTGTCGCTGCAGCCTTTAACTACATCTTAACAGTTGGATATAAGGGATCTCCCCCCCCACCCCCAAGGCGCCACTACAGTGCTGTAGCTTGTCCCTTGGGATGCGTCACCACTGCCGTATTTGAGCTGCTTGGATCATTTTCTGAACTTCCTGCTGTGCCCTCATCACAGTGCCGCCCTCACCCACCGATACGCAAGCACATGGCGGTCGAGGACCCTAGCTTTGGGGGCTTGTTAACTTTTTCTCTTTTTTGGGGGGCAGCTGCCCTGCCTAGACTTGGTTACAATTCTTTTTTTCAGATTATTCTTGGCTTTTCCGTTTTTCCCATGTGAATTTAGCCTTTAATTACTCAAAACTTTCGGGTAGTTATTTTAAGAGTGCATTAAGTGAGTAGACTAATTTGACAACTCTCCAAGACATTCTAAAAAAGGCTTTCAACTTTTTTGTGTATCCATTGTTACAGATTTAATGTTTATTCAAATAGGTCTTAATGTGCATTTGAAGCTGATTCCTGCTTAACAGTCCTGTGTTCTCTTAGGCCATTTTTTGGTGCATTAGTGGTTCCTGGAGTTTCCTTTCTGTATCTGTGCTGGCGGCTTTCCCCTGGGACCCTTCACTGGTGGCTGCTTAGTGCTGCCCTGGCCCAGTCAGTGCACTGCCCGTTATCTCTGAGCCAGGTTGTAGTTTCTGTGTGGCAGGCTTGATTGCTTCTTCTGTTCCATTTGTCTTGTTTCATAGGCATGGCTATTTTACTTTTTTTGGGTATGGGGGGGTCAAACCCGGCGATGCACAAGGGTCATTCCTGGGTCTGCACTCTGGAATTACCCATGGCAGTGCTCAGGGACCATATGGGATGCTGGGAATCGAACCCGGGTCGGCTGCATGCAAAGTAAATGCCCTACCCGCTGTGCTATCGCTCCAGCCCCAGCATAGCTGTTTTAATTGAGCTTTTTTTATAGCCCAGGGGGGAGAATATCCCTCATTTCTCTCTTTCTGCTTATATCCTTAAAATAAATACAAGGAAAGAGGTGGGAAACTCAGACTGTCCTCTCCTGGCGGGCAGCGCCACTGTATCGAAGGGTCACTCCGTGGCCCGGCCCGCGGCTCCCTGCCCTTCCTGCCACTTGAATGTTGACGTCTCCGCTAGGCCTGGTCTTGAAACCGTGTGACTGAAGAATGATAAAGTGAGTGAACGTATATCTAGGAGACTTTCATAGGTACATATGAGAGACAGAATGTGCAGGTGCGTATGTGAGCATGTATGTAGAGAGTACACGCAGGGATACCAGTAAGCTCGTTGTCTGCGGTGACTGTGATTGGACACATGCAAGCGTTTTACGGCCGAGCTCCCTCCCTGCTCTGCCCCCCTCTCTCCCCGCCCCAGAGCAGACTGTTCTCAGGAGTTTTCACCTACTGATTGAATACAAATAGAAACGGAGGTGATGTGCTCAGTGGTCGCTCTTAGACAAGCTGTGGGAGCGCAGAGAAGAAGTGATTTTCTTGCAAAATCAAAGAAGGAATCCTGGAAGAGGTGACATCCGAGTTGGGTTTTGAGGACTGCCAAGAAGTGCTCCCCGGGACGGTCCTGGAACTAAGGCCCCTGAGGCAGCCCGGCAGCAGCCCCTGTGCGTGGGGGGTTCTGAGCTGCCGCCCCGGCTGAGGTGTGGCCTGGGAGAGAGGCGGGAGGAGAGCAGCCGTCCCAGGCTAAGTGGGGAGGACGTTTTCTCCTGGTCCTGCCGGAGCGTGGCCTCAGATTGGGTATTGATCACGTCTGCTGGGCCGCGCCCTCTGGAATGTTCCCACTCAGAGGCATCTTCGGAGCGAGGGTTTGAGAACCGCAGAACACACACAGGCCACTGGAGCGAGTCCAAGTGTGTGAGGGGCTGCGCTGACAGTGCCAGCTTCCCACGCTGGCCGGCGCGTCCTCGTGTGTCCCGCGTGGCCACCCCGAGGCCTGCAGCTCCCGGCCGGCGCTTACAGTCTGTTTCTCTGTCCTAGATTCCTCCCGCGGGCAGCCTTGTGGATGGCCCCGAAGCCAGCCCGATGGAGCCGGACAGAAGCAGCCAGGCAGAGGGGAGCAGACTGAGCCCGTTCCTCGCGCCGTCGCCCCCGCCGAGGAAGCTCCAGAATGGAAGCCCGTTCCCAGAGGTCAACGGAGACAGCAGGTGGCAGCTGGGCGGCCACTACGGGGCGGCCCCTATGAAGGGGGCCCAGCAGAGCCGCCTGAGCCCAGAGCTGCCGCCCGCGGGCCCCGGGCACCCCCGGGGCCTGCAGAACGGAGGGATAAAGCGCGCCGTGAGCGAGCCTCTGCTCTCCGGGCTCCACCAGAACAAGAAGCCCAAACCAGACCAAACGGCCAACGGAGAAAGGCCGGTCCCCGGGGAGAGCCCGGACCAAGACCCAGGTGCACGCGGGGACCGGCCCGATGGCCCCGGCCTGAGTGACGGGAGACAGGCCTCGAGCTGGGCCGCCCAGGAACACGCAGCTCAAGATTCCACGGGCGTCTCCCCGCGCGACTGCGGCCTGGACGTCGCCGAGCTGCAGGTCCCGCAGCGGCAGCAGGAGGAGGACGCCGAGGGCCCGGCCGAGGACTTGGCATCGCTCCTGCCCGGCGCGGCCGCGCCCGTGCCCAATGGTGCTCCCGCCCCCGCGTGCCCCGCGGGGCGCTCTCACGGTGCGCGCCCAGAGCCGGCGCCGAGACCCCCGGCGTCCCCCTCGGCCTGTGAGCCCCCTCCCACGCCGCATACCTCAGGGCAGACTCACGCCCCCCAGCCCGCCCCGCTGGGGCAGCCCCCCGAGCCAGCCGCGGCTGCGCCTGGTGCCGGTGCCCGGAACCCCCCCGCCATGCCCGGTGCGGGTTCCCTGGAGAGACCAGAGCAGCCGCCCAGCCTCGAACTCCGCCCCGCCGCCCGCGGCGCCCACCCGGGCACCGCCCACCTCCTCGTGCCCGGCGGGGCCGCCTGCCCAGGGCCCAGCCGCGGCGACCCGCCGCCCCCGGGAGCCGGCCCCGCGCCGGGTCTCCAGCCAAACGCAACGAATGGTGCTTACTCGGAGCAAAGCCCGGTGTTCTCCGACGACTCCGTCGCCGTGCCCGGCGCGCCCCCCCAGCCGCGCGCGCCCCCGCCCCCGCCCCCAGCCCCGCTGCTGCCCGGGCCGGGTGCGGTCAGTGATGATGCAGCCAGGGCCGGTCACCACCCCGGCCCGGAGCCCCCGGGCCCGGCCCCTGCCCCCCACACGGGGCTTCTGGAAAGGCCGCCCGGTGCCCGCGCCGACGGGGACGACGCGCCCCCTTCGCTGTGCCCCGCGCAGCAGCTCCCGCAGCCGCGCCCGGCCGCCCAGGCCGCGCCCCCGCCGCCCTACTTGAAGCCTGGCTGGATCGACCTGACGGCCCCCCGCGCCCACCCCGCAGATGGCCAGCCGCGGTGGGAGGCGGCGGCCCTGCGGCCCGGCCTGCAGTACCAGCCCGGCCCCTCCCCGCAGTGCCCCGGGAATGCCCCCGGGATCGCCTCCGGGCCTGCGGCACTGCCAGAGTGCCGGGCGCAGAGGGGCGCGGCCGAGGCCAGCCCGGGACCCCCTGCGCACCTCCTGGCCCCCAGGGCCCCCGCCCAGGGCTACTTCCCCCGCACGGCGCCCTCGGCCCCCGCGCCCTTCCAGCACCAGCCTCCCCCGCCGCCCCGCGCCCCGCACGCGCTCCCCCAGAGACCGCCCCTGCCGAAGGACGAACCGGTGCCCGTACCGTGCCTGCGGCCCCCGGACCCGCACGGCGTCCCGAGGCCCGTCCAGGGGGACGCGCGCGACGCGGCTTCCGACTCCACGTGCGGCGAGTTGCGCGCGGCGCTGGCCCAGCGCGGCCCCGAGCAGGCCCAGGATAACGGCCTCTACCCCTACGGGCCGTTCGCCAGAGCCAACACCAACACCAACGCCGGCGCGGGGCCGGGGCCGCGGGCCAACAGCGCGCGTCCACTCCCGGAGCAGCAGCTGCCCAGCCTCGGCGCCGCGCTCTTGGCGGGAAACCAGCTCCCGAGCGCGCCCCGCGCGCAGTACTTCCCGAATCACGCGACCTCAAAGCCAGATGTTCTTCACAGGTGCTTTCCCGACCCGGAGCAGAAGCCGCCGCCGGCTTCTGTCCTCCAGGCCGCTCCGCGGAACCCCGACGCGCCCGGCCCGCCGGCCCCGGGCCACGCGCAGCCCAGGCTCGCGCTGCAGAACCCGGCCGGGGGCGCCCCGCACGCCCCGCCCCTCAAGGACTTGCAGAAGCTCGCGGCGCTGCGGTGGCACCTCCTGCAGAAGCAAGAGCAGCAGCAGAGCCGGCAGGCCCACGGCGAGCCGCGACCCATCAAGGTGGAGCCGGGCACCAAGGCCCCGGCCTGCAGGTGCCCCGCGTCTGCGCAGCCAGAAAACAAAGTGTATAAGAAGCCCCCCCAGCCGGAGGCGGCCCCCGCGGGCGACAGCGCGCAGCCCCGGAGCATCCTGGAGACCATGGAGCAGCGCCTGAAGCAGTTTCAGGCCAAGTCCCCGTTTGACCCCAAGACGCTGGCGCTGAAGTCCCAGAAGCCCATCAAAGTGGAAGCGCCAGGGCCGCTCTCGGCCTTCCCCAGGCAGACCGCGCCCGAGTGTGACGGCCACAGCCCCGCGCTCGAGCACCCCGCCGCCCCTTCGGCCGAAAGAACACCCACCAAGCGAACGGCTGGCCCTGTCCTCAACGCTTTCCTAGAGTCACCTTCCAAATTGCTAGACACGCCTATAAAAAATTTACTGGACACACCCATCAAGACGCAGTATGACTTCCCGTCTTGCAGATGCGTAGGTAAGTGCCCGCGTCTCTCCCCGACTGGCAGCCCGTCTCCAGAGTTAGCAAGTGCACCTTTGGACATGGCATGTTTCTCTCGGAACTCCAGCCTGCAGCTGTTTGTAAAGGCCCAGAAAAAGAAAATTGAAGCTTACATTGTTTTGTCTTTAAATTACAGGAGCTTGGGCTGTGCAAGAGAGAATTTCACTTACATTCAGTGTTTTTTTTTTTTTTTAAAGAAAATTGAAAAATTAAATTGTGCATGCACATTTCCTTCCCAGTAGTCAAAGCTTTCAAAATACAGATGTCTTTGTTTCAGATTCTTTGAATAACTGAATGCCATTTCATGAAGAGATAGGCAGGAAAACATCTCTGCAAACGAGATGCAAACTTAGGTAGACACTCTCAGGATTTTTTCCCCATTTGACTGAATCAGTAGCAGCGTTGATGGTTGACTTCTCAGTAAGCGTGGGGGAGAGGGTGATTTGCAGCCTTGGTGAGTTGGGGGACTCCGACACAGATTCTGAAGGCTTGGAAAGCTGCCCTTTCTCCTGTTGACGAAGTCTTGAGGCAAATCAGAATCATCTTGATTCTACTCTGTCTTAGCATTCATCTCACCGAGAGGGAAGAGGATGTCTTCTCTTTCCCTGAACACACACCTTCTGGGTGGCCCAGCCGGCCCGGCTGGAGCAGGGCTGGCTTCACTTAGATGTAGGAGAAGCTCACTGGACCCACCGCTCATAGCCCGCCCACCCCTTTGCAGCCTGTTACAACTCCCGCCCCGTAGCCCTGCCTAGCCCCACCCTCCACTCCCTCCTCTGCGCCCCGGGAACCTTAGGTGGGCCGTAGTCACCGCCACCCCTCTTCTCGTCCTGAACCTTTGCCTCTCTGCCACCTTTGAGTTTCACCTGCCCCATCTCTGAGGTTTTTCTCAGAGAAGGTGTTCCAAGACCAGCGCTTCTAGTCTAACCTGGGCAATTAACCACAGGAGAAAAGGGAATCTTGGCAATAAACAAACCAGGCCCAGGGGGCGACTCACTCCCCCAGGAGACCTGGTCCCTGCTCTGATGCAGGCAGGCAGGCTGCAAGCCAGCGTCGAGATTGGTTTTCAGTTAAAATACGTTGGATTTTAAATGCTATCACATAATCTACCTCCCTGTTTTAGTTCCACTTTTGTGTTTCAAAATCCATTATTATCTGAAATGTAATAGAGTTCTCCCCAGCCAGCATGCACATGTCCGTTTCAGGCACATTTTAAACAGACTAGCCAGTCAGTCCTTTTACTCATTAAAAAAAAATGCTTGAGTCAGATCGAGGGCCCTTCCGGTGAGTTGGGGGATGAGCTTTGTGGATGTAGCCTTTCTATTTAGTATAATTGAGGTCTAAAATAATAATCTTCTATTATCTCAACAGAGCAAATTATTGAAAAAGATGAAGGTCCTTTTTATACCCATCTAGGAGCAGGTCCTAATGTGGCAGCTATTAGAGAAATCATGGAAGAAAGGTAATTAACGCAAAGGCGCAGGGCAGCTTTCCGTTGATCCTTTTGTATATGTCAGACTCTCTCCAGTTCTCCCTGACGCAGCAGTGAACGTTGGTAAACTGAGGAACAAGTAGCAGGCTTAGCGCTTCAGGCTTGCCGACACTCCGCACGGTGCAGTTCACCAGAATCACAGTATCTGACAGGACTCATGGTCCCGGGCTGGCCCAGACTGCCCGCTGGGCAGCGGACACCAGCCCCTGCAGGAGCGGGAGCCAGGCGGGCTGCCCATGGGTGAAGGAGCACTGCAGTGAGAGAGGGGGTGAGGGGCACGAGGGCCCCGGCGTGGTCAGGGGCGTCCCCGCCAAGACAGCTGGCCCCCGAGGCCCGTTTGCGAGGCGCGGCCAGTTCTCACTGTTGGGTCTGTGCTTCCCTACCTGGGCCTGCAGGGTGGGCCTGGGCCCAGGCTGAGAGCCAGGCAGTCGTGCCCTCTGGGGGGCTCAGTGCTCCGGTGGCCAGCCGGTGTCCTGAGGGGCGGGCAGCGTGCCCACGGCCGGGTGGCCCTTCCCACCTCAGCCTGCAGAGGCTTGACCTGTCTCCCAGCCTGGCTTCAGAAAGGGCAAGTCTCTCACTGTCTCTTTATTAGCAGTTTGTGGCTTGCTTTTAAGGAAACATAGAGCCTATTTTTAGAAATACACCATGTTTTCAAAGTTGCCTGATTCTAGTGCTTGCCAGCACGGTGTAAAAGATTCCTTGATAGTTTAAACTCGAGTCTCGGATGGTTCCCTCAGCTTAAAAAACTAATTCTAATTGATTTAAGGCCAAATGTCAAATCCTGTGTCTCCTAGAGAACTGAATTCTAGAGAACTTAGAAATGCTTCAGACTTTGCAAAATTATGTATAAACTTAGAACTTTCCCTCTATTTTTACCCAACATACAATCCAAAGTAGTTCATTCCAATTTCTAGTGTATTTTAATATTAAAGAAATAAGGTTTAAAGATCAGTGCAGTTTGCTTGGCTTATACCTGCTTTAAAAAAAAAAATCATCCATTCTCAGGATGTGGTCATAGGATAAGCTTAGCTTAAGTTTAAGTTCAGTTTTTCAGTTGTTGGATTTGCTTGCTAATTGTATGTGTGTGTTTCTGTGGATTTCTTTAAGGTTTGGCCAGAAGGGTAAAGCTATTAGGATCGAGAAAGTCGTCTATACTGGTAAAGAAGGCAAAAGCTCGCAGGGGTGTCCAGTGGCTAAATGGGTGAGTGTGACCCGTGGGCCGCAGCCTTGGGTCGGGGGCATCTCAGACTGGCCAGAGACCTGCCTTCCCGAGTCCCTGGGGCCAAGATCGGGGTGCTGGGTTTCCTGTGCCATAGGAAGAAGCAGATGAAGTATTTTGGTGGTGGTGATGGCGATGGTTTAGGTGCAGGTGAAATTTTTATCGTGTAAAAGCATAGAACTGGAGCGATAGCACAGCAGGGAGGGCATTTGCCTTGCACGCGGCCAACCCGAGTTCGATTCCCAGCATCCCTTAGGGTCCTCCGAGCACCGCCAGGAGTAATTCCTGAGTGCAGAGCCAGGGGTAACCCTTGTGTGTCACCGGGTGTGACCCAAAATGAAAAGGAAAAAAAGAACACCAAAAATGAACAAAGAATTCCTTCTCAGAGCCCTTTGTGTAGCTCTGTCTGTAGCATTGTCCTCCCATTGCTCTTTGATTTGCTCGAGTGGGCACCAGTAACGTCTCCATTGTGAGACTTGTTACTGTTTTTGGCATATCAAATATGCCATGAGGAGCTTGCCAGGCCCTCCGAGAGGGATGGAGGAATTGAACCCGGGTCGGCGGCATGCAAGGCAATTGCCTTCCCTGCTGTGCCATCGCTCCAGCCCTTTGTGTTCTGCTGGAGGTCAGGATGATGGGCAGGAGGACCTGGTCCGGTACTGTGAACCCCCGAATCTCAGTCGAGGGAGAACCAGGCTAGAGAGGCCAGCACCTGACGTGCGAGTGTCCCTTCAGCTCAGGGCAAAGGCAGGTGTGGGCCCCCCTCTGACCTGGTGCCCCGCGCAGGTGATCCGCAGAAGCTCCAGCGAGGAGCAGCTGCTGTGCCTGGTGCGGGAGCGAGCCGGCCACTCGTGCGACGCGGCGGTGATCATCGTGCTCATCCTGGTGTGGGAAGGCATCCCGCGGGCACTGGCCGACCGCCTGTACACGGAGCTCACCGAGTCGCTGGCCCAGCACGGCGCACACACCAACCGCCGCTGCGCGCTCAACGAGGAGTAAGTGCCGGGGCGGGGGGTGGGCGTGCAGAGGGACCTCGCCCGCCTCGGTCCCGGAGCCACCAGGCTGGCCTGCTGAGGGGCTCGGGGACCCTGGGGTCAGGGACCCTGGTGTGGCCCCGTGGCCGGATCCATGGGGCGGGCGGGTCCTGGGCAGCAGGGGCAGCGTGCCGGAGAGCGCTGGCTGGGTGACGCCCCCGCCCGCCCACGCGCTAGCACTCCCGAGGGCTGCGCCGGCTCTCCTCGGCTCTGCCTCGATTCTCAGTACTCACACTCGGTACAAGAGAGGACCCAACTGGGCGTTTCTTTCTCGTCCCCTCTCTCGGCCCCCCCACTGAGCTGTGGGCGCCCTTTGGGGCTTGACGCTGGGGACTGGCCCTGGGGTTCTGAGCCCGACCCCTGGGCCCCTTGTGTCCTCTTGCTGACCTGCCCTCCTGTGCGCGGGTTCACTCTGCTCACATCAGCTCTCCGAGGCAAGGGAAGGAAAAGCCCACTCTCGGCGTCCGTGCAGGAAAGTTGCTTCCCCTGTGTGAAGCGTGACTTGGCTTTCCCCGGCAGTTAGGGTCACGTGTGTCACACTGCCCTTGGTCCACGTCTGTCAGCGGCACATTAGGAGGTGGGAGTTGCCTACTCGGGCTTCCTGTGCTCTGCTGTCCTTCGAAATTCTGTTTTCCACCAAAGGAACAAGGAAGTCAGCTTGAAGATGAATACAGGGCCACAGAGGTACAGTAAGGTACAGTGGGAACAGGTACAGTAGGATGAGACACAGGTACAGTGGGATGAGACACAGGTGCAGTAGGATGAGACACAGGTACAGTGGGAACAGGTACAGGTACAGTAGGATGAGACACAGGTACAGTGGGAACAGGTGCAGGTACAGCAGGATGAGACACAGGTACAGCGGGAACAGGTGCAGGTACAGCAGGATGAGACACAGGTACAGCAGGATGAGACACAGGTACAGTGGGAACAGGTGCAGTAGGATGAGACACAGGTACAGTGGGAACAGGTACAGGTACAGTAGGATGAGACACAGGTACAGTGGGAACAGGTGCAGTAGGATGAGACACAGGTACAGTGGGAACAGGTACAGGTACAGTAGGATGAGACACAGGTACAGTGGGAACAGATGCAGGTACAGCGGGATGAGACACAGGTACAGCAGGATGAGACACAGGTACAGTGGGAACAGGTACAGGTACAGTGGGATGAGACACAGGTACAGTGGGAACAGGTGCAGGTACAGTGGGATGAGACACAGGTACAGCGGGAACAGGTGCAGGTACAGTGGGATGAGACACAGGTACAACAGGATGAGACACAGGTACAGTGGGAACAGGTACAGGTACAGTGGGATGAGACACAGGTACAGTGGGAACAGGTGCAGGTACAGTGGGATGAGACACAGGTACAGCGGGAACAGGTGCAGGTACAGTGGGATGAGACACAGGTACAGTGGGAACAGGTGCAGGTACAGTGGGATGAGACACAGGTACAGTAGGATGAGACACAGGTACAGTGGGATGAGACACAGGTACAGTGGGAACAGGGACAGGTACAGTAGGATGAGACACAGGTACAGTGGGAACAGGGACAGGTACAGTAGGATGAGACACAGGTACAGCGGGAACAGGTGCAGGTACAGTAGGATGAGACACAGGTACAGCGGGAACAGGCGCAGGTACAGTGGGATGAGACACAGGTACAGTAGGATGAGACACAGGTACAGTGGGATGAGACACAGGTACAGTGGGAACAGGGACAGGTACAGTAGGATGAGACACAGGTACAGTGGGAACAGGTACAGGTACAGTAGGATGAGACACAGGTACAGTGGGAACAGGTACAGGTACAGTAGGATGAGACACAGGTACAGTGGGAACAGGTACAGGTACAGTGGGATGAGACACAGGTACAGTGGGAACAGGTACAGGTACAGTAGGATGAGACACAGGTACAGTGGGAACAGGTACAGGTACAGTAGGATGAGACACAGGTACAGTGGGAACAGGCGCAGGTACAGTGGGATGAGACACAGGTACAGTGGGAACAGGTGCAGGTACAGTGGGATGAGACACAGGTACAGTGGGAACAGGGACAGGTACAGTAGGATGAGACACAGGTACAGTGGGAACAGGTACAGGTACAGTAGGATGAGACACAGGTACAGTGGGAACAGGTCCAGGTACAGTAGGATGAGACACAGGTACAGTGGGAACAGGTACAGGTACAGTGGGATGAGACACAGGTACAGTGGGAACAGGTACAGGTACAGTAGGATGAGACACAGGTACAGTGGGAACAGGTACAGGTACAGTAGGATGAGACACAGGTACAGCGGGAACAGGCGCAGGTACAGTGGGATGAGACACAGGTACAGTAGGATGAGACACAGGTACAGTGGGATGAGACACAGGTACAGTGGGAACAGGGACAGGTACAGTAGGATGAGACACAGGTACAGTGGGAACAGGGACAGGTACAGTAGGATGAGACACAGGTACAGCGGGAACAGGTACAGGTACAGTAGGATGAGACACAGGTACAGCGGGAACAGGCGCAGGTACAGTGGGATGAGACACAGGTACAGTAGGATGAGACACAGGTACAGTGGGATGAGACACAGGTACAGTGGGAACAGGGACAGGTACAGTAGGATGAGACACAGGTACAGTGGGAACAGGGACAGGTACAGTAGGATGAGACACAGGTACAGCGGGAACAGGTACAGGTACAGTAGGATGAGACACAGGTACAGCGGGAACAGGCGCAGGTACAGTGGGATGAGACACAGGTACAGTAGGATGAGACACAGGTACAGTGGGATGAGACACAGGTACAGTGGGAACAGGGACAGGTACAGTAGGATGAGACACAGGTACAGTGGGAACAGGGACAGGTACAGTAGGATGAGACACAGGTACAGTGGGAACAGGTACAGGTACAGTAGGATGAGACACAGGTACAGTGGGAACAGGCGCAGGTACAGTGGGATGAGACACAGGTACAGTAGGATGAGACACAGGTACAGTGGGATGAGACACAGGTACAGTGGGAACAGGGACAGGTACAGTAGGATGAGACACAGGTACAGTGGGAACAGGTACAGGTACAGTAGGATGAGACACAGGTACAGTGGGAACAGGTACAGGTACAGTAGGATGAGACACAGGTACAGTGGGAACAGGTACAGGTACAGTGGGATGAGACACAGGTACAGTGGGAACAGGTACAGGTACAGTAGGATGAGACACAGGTACAGTGGGAACAGGTACAGGTACAGTAGGATGAGACACAGGTACAGCGGGAACAGGCGCAGGTACAGTGGGATGAGACACAGGTACAGTAGGATGAGACACAGGTACAGTGGGATGAGACACAGGTACAGTGGGAACAGGGACAGGTACAGTAGGATGAGACACAGGTACAGTGGGAACAGGGACAGGTACAGTAGGATGAGACACAGGTACAGCGGGAACAGGTACAGGTACAGTAGGATGAGACACAGGTACAGCGGGAACAGGCGCAGGTACAGTGGGATGAGACACAGGTACAGTAGGATGAGACACAGGTACAGTGGGATGAGACACAGGTACAGTGGGAACAGGGACAGGTACAGTAGGATGAGACACAGGTACAGTGGGAACAGGGACAGGTACAGTAGGATGAGACACAGGTACAGCGGGAACAGGTACAGGTACAGTAGGATGAGACACAGGTACAGCGGGAACAGGCGCAGGTACAGTGGGATGAGACACAGGTACAGTAGGATGAGACACAGGTACAGTGGGATGAGACACAGGTACAGTGGGAACAGGGACAGGTACAGTAGGATGAGACACAGGTACAGTGGGAACAGGGACAGGTACAGTAGGATGAGACACAGGTACAGCGGGAACAGGTACAGGTACAGTAGGATGAGACACAGGTACAGCGGGAACAGGCGCAGGTACAGTGGGATGAGACACAGGTACAGTGGGAACAGGGACAGGTACAGTAGGATGAGACACAGGTACAGTGGGAACAGGTGCAGGTACAGTAGGATGAGACACAGGTACAGTGGGAACAGGTGCAGGTACAGTGGGATGAGACACAGGTACAGTGGGAACAGGTGCAGGTACAGTGGGATGAGACACAGGTACAGTGGGAACAGGCGCAGGTACAGTAGGATGAGACACAGGTACAGTAGGATGAGACAGGTACAGCGGGAATAGGCGCAGGTACAGTGGGATGAGACACAGGTACAGTGGGAACAGGTACAGGTACAGTGGGATGAGACACAGGTACAGTGGGAACAGGTGCAGCGGCTGCAGAGATAGCACAGTGGTAGGTGCTTGGTGCCTGCCTCGCATGCGGCAAACTGGGTTCTGTCCTGGGTTCTGTCTTGGCATCCCGTAAGGTCCCCCAGGCACCGCTAGGAGTGATGCCAGAGCACAGAGCCAGGAGGACCCCCTGAGCCTCGCTGGACATGGCCCAAAAAACAAACCCAAACAAAAACCAAACCAAAAATTACAACAAATCAAAGTGAAGAGATTCTCTATTGGCGTTTTCCAGAAAACCCTGACTGAATGAGCGACATTGCCTGTCCTGGGATGAGAGAGAGAGACAGGGAGATCCCACGTTAAGGACTGTCCTCGGATGTTTGGTCTTGCTGCTGCCAGTCAGTATTGTTTTGTCTGGCATTTCAGAAGGACAAATCATTACCTAGATTACCAGATTAGGCTTTGGGAAGTTGTGCATAATTTCTAAGCACCAAACCAGACAGAAAATATATCTCTGAAATACTTGGTGGCCAGAGACCTTCATTCAGCATTGGCCGTTTGGTGTTTTTTCCTCCTGCACAAACTTGCTTAGTGCCTGGCAGAAAGCCGGAACTGGCGCTTTTGTCAGGAACGGAGGCTAATGGAGCCGGGACTGCTGAGTCAGCCCCCGCAGAGCTGTGTGCGAGCTCCCCCTGCCCCGTGTCGCGGCCACCGACCGTGAGTGTGCGAGCGAGTGCGACAGCCGCACATTTCCTCTCAGCCCCGCCGGCGGGTTTTTCCCCTCAAGGTCTCCACGATGACTAAGTGCAGGCAGTCTTCTCTGGCGTGACGGACAGCGGGGGAGCGGGGCAGTTTTTCTAGGAAGCGCCTCTGCCATTGAGGACACATTCCTCGCCAGCTCTTGTAAGAGAGCGTGTGCACTCGCGGGTTCTCCGATCGGCTCTGTCTCACCACCCGCGTTCGGTGCTCTGGAACAGCCGTGTGGCTGTTGGTCAAGGGCAGGCGACGGAAGGAAGAAGGCCCAACTGGTTGCTCGATCAGTTTATTTCATTCTCTCTCTCTACTTTTCTCCGGGCTCTCTCATCTCTCTCAGGATCTCTGGATCTGGCCCCCCCCCCCCACTCTTACAGCCTAGTTAAATCTCCACAGCATGAGGGGGTTGGGGCTACACATAGGTGTGGTCAGCAATAGGGTAAGGTTCCTTTCCCTCAGGAGATGCTTCTCCTAGGACTGATTCTCTTTCAGCAGGAGGATCCCCCCAAGGGTGGAGTCCCATGAGTGTGTTTCTCCTCTCCTCAGCCAGCAAGCATATAAGAATTCATAATATTAATTATTTTGTATGGACACAATAAGAGATGCATTAAAGCTTATAGAATTGCTCTCCTGGGGCCATCTCGATCTCAGACTACAGTGCTCAGGCCAGATTAGTCTTTCCTGTCCCTAGCAGGGTCCTAGTCTTGTTATTACTTTTGGATCATGATAGCATTTGTCCATGACCAATCTCTTAACTTGTAGTTAAGAATTAGACACTTTGGCCAGGCCCATCTTGATGCCAAGGTAGCACATAGCTTACCGCTTGCCCTGGATCTGTCCCGTCCCTCGTTGGGACCCTGCTTTTGGGGTGCTAGGAACTGAGAGCAACTGAAGCTTAAGTGGAGAAAGCAGATGCCCGGGAGGGAATAATATTCGAAGCCAATTAATTCCCAAGTTATAAAAACATAATATTGTCTTCTTGTGTCTATACAAAAAGGACATTGCTTTAAAGTAAATTATTCAAAAGGCAGAAGGAGGCAAGAAAGGCAATATTAACTTACAAGTTTAGTGTCCTAGGAAGGTCTGACCTTACAAATTAGCAGAGTCAGATTAGGGGAAAGCTGATTAACTGTTTTGGGGAAGAGAGCATAGAGAAGTGGTTACAGCTAAACAAAGGGATGGGAGTGACTGGGGTAAGCCTAAACTCTGGGAAAAACCAGGACAAGCTCCTAGTGGCAATAGGGAAAGGACAAAGTAATGTCATCCTACAAGTGATGGAATAGCCATGGGACAGACACGAGTGAAGTGTGTGTGGCGATCTGGACAGGCAGGGCAAACGTGCTGACCCCCAGAGGCCGCCGTGCACGTCTCTGTGGAATGGCAAGCATGGAATGCTGTGCGTGTTCGCGTGTGTAGTTTTATCTATTTTTATACTGTTTAATTAATTTATTTTTAAATTCTTTTATTGATTCACCATGTGGAAAGTTACAAAGCTTTCAGGTTTAAGTCTCAGTTATACAGTGCTCAAACACCCAATATACTGTTTAATTTTAAATTAAAGTTTTTAGAGCAAAAGAGCTAGTGTAAATTACATACTACATACTACATATGGTTTAGTTCCTATATAAAATGCACTATCTTAGGAACTGGGCCTGCTAAACTGAATGTATATATGTTGTGTGTGTGTATATATATATATATACAGGTATGTATATATATGCATATATGTATATATATGCACATGTGTTTTGATGTGTGCATCATGTATCTGTATACACGTATGTGTATAGATGGAGGCAACAGGAGAACACGCCAGACTGGTGTTCAGTGCTTCGGGGCGGGGCATGGGGAGGCCTTGGGTCCTTCTGCCCCTGGCGAGCGCCTGGGTCCCTGCGGGAGACACACCCAGACGCACGTGTGGGGATGGCACTGTGCTCGCCCGTGGGGATGCCCGTTGGGCCAGGCTGCGTTGGGCGCAGCGCTGAGCCCTGCCTTGGTCCGCAGGAGGACGTGCGCCTGCCAAGGGCTGGACCCCGGGACGTGTGGCGCCTCCTTCTCCTTCGGCTGCTCCTGGAGCATGTACTACAATGGATGTAAGTTTGCCAGAAGCAAGATCCCAAGAAAATTTAAGCTGCTTGGGGATGACCCAAAAGAGGTTTGTTTACTTCCTGATGTCTAATCTCTATCTTTGTCGTGGAGGATTGATGAGCACAATGAAGTGACTAGAAAGTGTACTCCACTAGCTCTGCACAGGGAACAGTCTTGACAGGAATAGACTTTCTGCCACTGGGGAGGATTCGCTGGTGCCCGTCCTGGGTGCCCTAAGGGGAAGTTCGAGCCGTGGTCTGGGCTGTCGCGTGTGGGCTGGAGTCATTTATCAGCACCTTTAGATTGGAATGGGAAAGTACATTTAAAATAAATGGAGTTGATTTCTCATTGAAGCCACTGGGTTTTATCTCCTAGAATATGTATTTCTCAAAAATACAACTTTCAGATTGATAATCAATGGAGTTTTTAGGTGATTAATCCATTCCATGGTGTGATAATAGAATAAAGGTATCAATCTATTTCAGATTTAGATATAACCAATTTTTTGTACTTATGCAAAATTTCATATTTTAAATGCAGTGTGAGGGTGTGAGCCTACTATGGATATTGTAATATTGACATGTCCCTCCCAGTGAAACTTGACTACAAAGAGTAAATAAGATAGAACTTGCACTGTCACCGCCAGTTGGAGTCTCGTGCGAGAGAGCTTTCCTGCTCCTGATAGAGAAATATCACTCGAAGTTCATGCAAAACCAGCCCTGAGGAAGTGGCTGTCAGGGCCCGTGCAGACCCCCACAGCCCCGAAAGCTGAGAGAGTTTGCCTAAGAGTTTCAGAGAAGCGCAGTGTGAAATCAGAGTGTTTCAGTCCCACAGCCATAAGCGTCTGTCTGGAGGGGGGTTCCCCGGTGTTTCTCTCCCCACTAACAGAGATGTCCCATTCTAGTGACGGGAGCACTGCGGGGGGGCGGGGGTGGGGTGTTCTGCATTGTTTCCCAGTGCTAGTGGTGGGACCCAGGCCAGTGCCCAGACAAGGCCTGGCCTTTCCATGACTTACGTGCATGGCTGCAGCACCTCTGGTTTCAGTCTCTCAGTCTCAGTATTTTTGAAATTCTGTCTCTGTGCTTTAAGAAACTGAGACTGGTCTCTGGAAGCATTTCCTTGGCTGCTCCCCCGGGGTGACTGAGTAGGGGTGGAGAGCAGGGTGGGGGCGGGGGTCTGCAGCTCCACACCCCAGCCCTGCTCTCCCCTTCGGGTTCGTGTCAGTTAAAAGTGAGGTGCCTGCCTGCAGAGTCGAGAATTAAACGGAGTTGGTGGTGTTCCTGTACTTGGCACGGGCTGTCAAGGCTTAGTTACTGTGCTAAAGCACCCCAGAGTGATCGGGGTCCAAGTCTCGAGAGGGGGCGCCTCCAGAATTTAATCTGTCCAATGCTTCGTCCTACTCAGGAGGAGAGGCTGGAGTCTCACTTACAGAATCTGTCCACGCTCCTGGCTCCCATTTATAAGAAACTTGCACCTGATGCCTATAATAACCAGGTAAGGGGAATTACTCCTGTTCACCCAGAAATTGCGTAGTGTTAGAGATCTACGTGCTTCCAAGTGGGTTTTTGAAGCAATGATTTTCTGATATGTTAGTAGCTTTTTATGTTCCTTATTACCAAAGTCTGTGTAAGTATGTGCTATAGTATACACATTTGATAAGTACAAGTATTAGGCTATTAATTTGTGTAGTAATATTAGTTTTTTTAAATTACACATCATGACTTACAAAACCTCATAATGGGATTGTTTCAGGCACGTCTTGGGGTTTTCCTCGTAGGGTCCGTCTTCAGGGGACCCTGAGGCTGGGTCTCGGTGCCCGTCATCCTCAACTCGGGGCAGTTCTGGTCAGTGATTCCTTTTGCCTTCAGGGACCCCAGTGAGTCTCTCTTGTTCCTCTGAGCTCAGCCTGTTCTCCGGTGCTGTTCACTTCTTTTCAGATGATATTCCACCTTCTGATGCCTCCTAACGGTCCCTCCTCACCTTGAACCCCTGGGTCCTTTGCTCAGCTTCTGTTACTGACTCTCTGTTGCCTACCGCGTTCTTCATATCTGTCATTTTGCTCTGACTCTCACGCTTCCCTGCCCTTTGCTCACCACCTGTGCTGTCGTTTCTTTGAGCAACCTCATTATGGTGTCGCTAAAGACACCATCCGGGGATTTCCTAGTGTTCACATCTTGGGTGGTCTTTTTGTTGTTGTTGTTTATAGTGCTCGGTGGGTTTTTCATATTTTCCCCGTGGGTTTTCTAGCTCTTGTTTTGCTGGGGGTGGGTTTTTGTCCTTAGCTCCTGGGCAAGTGCAGAGGGATTAGCTAGAGGTTGTCTGTCCTCCCCGCTGTCCTCACTGGATGACGGGAAGTGTAACTGAGCAGCAGGTTGGAGGTTGCTGGGACCCCTGGGAGGGAGGCTGCTCCTGCCTCCTCTTGGGACAGGCCCAGGCGAGCCTCACCTGGAGCGGGGGCGGCAAGCAAAGGTCAGAGCTAATACAGCTTCTGACATATCAAAAATATTTATAACGTCTAGCATCCCATTCAGAATGACTGAGCACACAAAGAAAATGTAACCCCAAACGGGGGTGGGAGAAGCAGCCACGACCAGCTTAGATGTGAGCTGTGACAAGGACATGAGGCCATGGGCATTAGCAGAGCTGCCGTCCACACGTGGCCTGACAGTGGCCATGTAGTGAGGGGCCAGAGCGACAGTACAGCGGGGAGGGCGTTTGCCTTGTAACACGGCTGACCTGGGTTCAATCCCCAGCATCCCGTATGGTGCCCCATGCACTGCCAGGAGTAATTCCTGAGTGCAGAGCCAGGAGGAACCCCTGATCATCGCTGGGTGTGACCCAAACAAAGGAAAAATTTTAAAAAATGCCAAAATCCAAACAAACAAAAAGAGGCCACTGAGTGTGTAACTTTGGGAGGTCTTGCAGGCACCTGGCCCAGCCCCTTAGCAAGGACAGCTAAGCCGGGGCCCGGGAGCCCCAGGGCCATCCGGAACTGGGAAGCGTTTCCTGGACACCAGGGAGCCCGGGGTGAAGCACCTCCAAGGCTCTGGGACAGCACGGGCGAGTCCTGTGTGGTTAGGGAGAGGGGACAGAAGTCAGGGACGATAGCGGCTGTCCCTCAGGAGCGCCACTAGACGGGGGGTTGCACCCGGATAATGCACCCGGATAGCAGCAGCCCCGACTGCAGCCACCGGGGGGTCCACACTGGATTAGAAACCTGCAGGACTCGGGGGTCTCTTGCACACAGCTGGCCCAGTTCCATCCCTGGCACCACATTTGGTTCCCCCCAGCACTTGCAGGAACGAGCCCCCGAGCACCACCACCATGTTACCAAATGAGAAGCAAACAGGCTTAAAGATCAGGGCGTTGGAAACTCATTGTGGGTCACAGTCAACTGGTCTGGTTTGAGGGCCGTACCCAGCAACACTCGGGGCTACTCTTGGCAGTGCTTGTAGGACCACATGGATGCCAGGGATTGAACTCATGTCAGCCGCATGCAAGGCGGACACCTGACCCCCGCACTGGTGCTCCAGTCCCAGATCTCCGTTTCCACAGGACACAACACTTTGCTTCTCCTTAGCCCTGGCACGTGTATGGCATTCACCAGAGTCAACAGCATTTCCGTCTAAAGGGCTTGCTGAGATTGCATCTATTTATTCAAAAGCCTCAAATTATTTCTTATCAGAGAAACTAAAGTATATATTAGAAAAATATCTAGGAATTGAGCAACAAGTTTATAAGGAACCTTCTGGGGCCTTAAGGCAAAATTAAGAAGTGTGCTGAACGGATTGAAATAAAGGCATGACATTGAAACACGTGGGGCGCGGCTGTCAGGCCAGACCCAGAGACACTTCCGCTGCACTGATCCCCAACACTAGATGCATAGCGAGGCTCAGAGCAAAGAGGTGCCACTTCTTCCCTAAGAAGCCAGGCGAGGGGCTGGAGCGATAGCACAGTGGGGAGGGCATTTGCCTTGCACTTGTCCGACCCGGGTTTGATTCCCAGCATCCCATATGGTCCCCTGAGCACCGCCAGGGGTAATTCCTGAGTGCAGAGCCAGGAGTAACCCCTGTGCATCGCTGGTATGACCCAAAAAGAAAAAAAAAAAAAAAAGAAACCAGGTGAGGGCAGCGGAAGGCCTGAACACCCTAGCCCGAGACAGGAACAGGCACGGTGCTCTTACCTCTTAATGTCCTGCCTGACTGCAAGTGTTAGTGTGGGAAAAAGCAGACACTGAGTATGGCTGGTGTGGCCCCAAAACAAAGCCACAAAGTGAAAGAGAAAACTTAATGAGAATCAATAGCTTTAAGATGTGTTCTTTAAACGAGGAAAGTTGGCTGCAACCGGGCTGAGTGCAGGCTTTGCGGAGACCCCTGGCTAGTCAGTTCCCCATCCCGGGGGTTCCCCGAGCACCACCTTGAACAGTGGTGTGTGCTTTGCACCCCCCTCATCTCCCAGAAATGGAGTTTTAAAGACATTTTTCTTTTTTTTTTCTTTTTGTGTCACACCTGGCGATGCACAGGGGTCATTCCTGGCTCTGCACTCAGGAATTACCCCTGGTGGTGCTCAGGGGACCATATGGGATGCTGGGAATCGAACCCGGGTCGGCCGCGTGCAGGGCAAATGCCCTACGTGCTGTGCTATCTCGCCATCCCCTACACGTCACCTGTTAACCTCACACCACATGGGAAAGTCCCAGAACGTTGTCGAAGGTACAGACACGTCTGCAGCCTGGAAGCAGATGAGTTGTCCCCGGGCACAGAGGGGAGCTGTGTCCTATGAAGGGGCATGACCACGCAGCCAGGTGCTGGTGGCGTGGGCCGGTCCTTAGGACCCAGGTGTCACTGAGGCGCCTGGCCCCTTCTGTCCATGCGCTTACTCTCGCACACGCTTCCTTGTTTCAGATTGAGCACGAGAACCGCGCCCTGGAGTGCCGGCTGGGTCTGAAGGAAGGCCGCCCGTTCTCGGGGGTCACTGCGTGCCTGGACTTCTGTGCCCATGCCCACAGAGACCTGCACAACATGCAGAACGGCAGCACGCTGGTGAGTGGCAGAGTCTGGCGGGTCCGGGGCACTCTGTGCCCACTGCTGTGCTGAGTCAGTCTAGACAGCTGGTAGCCCCGGGGAGTCACGGCACTCGCCCCCTCCCAGAGCAGGAGCGGAAAGCTGTCCTGAGACTCCAGGAAGGCCTGGGAGTGAAGGAGCCCCGTCCACTTCCGCCTGCCCGGAGACAGTGGCCTGAGCTGGGGAGCAGGTCCTTGGGGGGCGGGGGAGAGGGCGAGTCCGGGCGAAGGACACACACTGGGCGTCATGGGGAGGAAAGATCCAGAAGAGCCAGCTGGGGTCTGTGTGCTGGAGGGTGCCGCCATGCGGTGCCCAGAGACGCGGGCTTGCAGGGCTGGCCTTGCTGCCCACCTGCTTCAGGAGGGACGACGGTGCCCCGTGCCCCTTCATGTGCAGCACTGGGAGAGTTGACACTAGCCAGCCTGTCCCCCAGACCAACGGGACTGTGGCCACCAGAGCAGAAAGGACCTTCCGTGATGGGCGTAGCTTTTCCTTCTCCTCGGCACCCCTGCCTGTAGTGCTCCCTCCGAAAAGAGATGAGAGGAGGAGGGAACGGAAGGTGGACACGGCCTGGGCCAGCCCGCCGTGCCCTTTGATGTAGTTGGGTTTCACTGTGCTCGGGAAATGCCGGAGACTCGGCGAGGGGCAGACGGACGTCACGGCTGTTGGTGGCGCGTGCAGACGGACGTCGCGGCTGTTGGGTGGCGCGTGCAGACGGACGTCGCGGCTGTTGGGTGGCGCGTGCAGATGGATGTCGCGGCTGTTGGGTGGCGCGTGCAGACGGACGTCGCGGCTGTTGGGTGGCGCGTGCAGACGGACATCGCGGTTCTTCCCGTGGGAAATTTCGGGATGAGGCACGCAGGTTTTTCCAGGCGGTCCAGGGGCCCTTCCCCGCGGCCTGTGCCCCTGCACCCACACTCAGGCCGCGGGCCCCGTGTCCCCCCAGGTGTGCACCCTGACCCGAGAGGACAACCGGGACGTCGGGGGCCGGCCCGGCGACGAGCAGCTGCACGTGCTGCCCCTGTACAAGATCTCGGAGGTGGACGAGTTCGGCAGCGCGGAGGCGCAGGCGGAGAAGCAGCGCAGCGGGGCCATCCAGGTGCTCAGCGCCTTCCGGCGCAAGGTCCGCAGGCTGGCCGAGCCCGTCAAGACGTGCCGCCAGAGGAAGCTGGAGGCCCGGAGGGCCGCGGCCGAGAAGCTGTCGGCCCTGGAGAGCGGCGCGAGAGCCAGCGACAGGGACAAGGCGGCCACTGCCCGGGCCAAGGCCGGCGAGAGCGTGGGCCAGGCCAAGCAGCTGGCAGGTGAGAGGGGCAGTCCCAGACACGGGGCCCGCCCGCGCCCTCTGCCCGGGATGGCCGTGAGGGGACAGCAGGTGTCACCGAGCGCAGGGACTCACTCCGGGCGGTTGGAGGCAAGGCGCGCTCAGTCTGGACGCCGGGGCCACGGGCTGTGAGGTCCGGGAGTGTGACCGGGTGGGCAGCGCGGCCGAGGGTGCCCTGCTTCCAGACCCCCCAAGAAGGCCGAGGCGCGGCCTTCGGGGAGGAGAGGGGAGGAGGTGGTGTTCCCAGAGCTGGGGCACGTGTGTCTGCCATGTAAGGGGCAGCCTTGCTGGCCACACCTGTCCGGCAGCTGGGCCCCAGCGAAAGGATGGTGGCGTTTCCTTCATGGCAGCGCCGGGGTCAACCCCGGCTGGCTCAGGGGACCCTGTGGGCATCACTCAGGGCAGACTCAACCACTGTACTGTCTCTCCTCCCCAGAGTCCCTCCCTCTATTTCTTCCTTTGCTTTGGGGGGGGGGTCACACCTGGCTCAGGGGTTTTTCCTGGATCCGCACTCAGGGATAACTCCTGGGGTCACTACTCTGGGCACATTATAGGATTGAACCTGGCCCTACCTGCTGGCTGCACTAGCCACCGCTCCGCCCCCACCCTTCCTTTTGGTCTGTTGTGAACACTTGACATTTCAGGAGACTGTACTTTCCGGCATTGGAGATGTCATTGGTCTGGCCATGATTAAAGGAAATAAAAAGAGTATTTGTCAGTTTCCTCTACCAGCAGCCTGGCCTCCCGAGGTCACACCGCTTGGTCCTGACTCCCTCCACAGCCAGGGAGTGGGGGTGTCTGGGCTTTATTTTATTTTATTTTATTAAAAAAAATTTTTTTTGCTTTTTGGGTCACACCCGACGATGCACAGGGGTTACTCCTGGCTCTGCACTCAGGAATTACTCCTGGGGGTGCTTGGGGGACCATATGGGATGCTGGGATTCAAACCCGGGTCGGCTCGTGCAAGGCAAACGCCCTACCCCCTGGGCTATCTCTCCAGTCCCCAGGTGCCTGGTCTTTACTGACCCGCTGAGGCCCACTCTGCCCACCCCCAGGAGCTTACGTCTTTGCTAAAATGAAGGGCAGGAGACAGCACCTGTCTCCCTGAGAAGGAGCCGGCCTTCCTCTCTGAACGCATGGACGTTAGTTTCCTTTCTGAGAAATGCAGCTACGGGGGTTGGCACGGGGGTGGCGACGTTGCCCAGCCGTGCAGGTGCGCGCAGCACCAAGACTCGTCATGATGCAAAGCAACGAGGGCCGTGGGAGGGGAGGGTGGCCCGAGGACCCCCGGGCGCGGGTGCGGGGAGCGGGCCCGGGGGGCGGCCCTGGGCGGAGGTGCGGTCAGCGCCAGGCTCGGGCTTCCTCTTCTTCCCTCGACAGGGCGGCGTCCAGCTCGCCTTTCTGTGCCCGTCCCGGTGGTGCCGTCACCGCCGCCTAATAACCAGCCCGTTTGTCCCGCTCTCTCGTCCCGGCCACAGAACTGCTGCGGCTCCCAGGACCCGGCGCGCCGCACCCCGCGCAGCCCGCACAGCCCGAGGTCGCCTCCTACTCCAACGTGTACCTGCGACGGCCGCCCCCGGCCGGCCCCTACCCGGGCGCGCCGCCCGCCTCGGACCCCGGCCACCTCTACCCCGGCGCCGGCCCCGCGGCGGGCTCCTACTTGAACGCTTCCGGCCCGCTGAGCCCCTACGCGGGGCTCCTGCAGCCCGGCCCCCAGTACCCCGCCTTCCCGTGCAACGGGGGCCTCCCAGGCGACGCCTGCGGGCCCTACGCCGGCACCTACTCGCCCCCCGCGCCGCCCGCCGAGCTCTACGGCTACCCCGGCCAGGACCCGCTGCCCAAGCTGCACCTGCCGTCCATCCACACGCTGTACCAGGCGCGCCTGGCGGGCGCCCGCGGCTTCCTGGGCTGCCCTGCGCCCGCCTTCCCCGCGCCCGCCGACGCGCCCCCGCCGCCCCAGCCCGCGCCCGCGCCCGACACGAAGGCCGAGGACGCCGACGTGTGGTCCGACAGCGAGCAGTGCTTCCTGGACGGCGACATCGGCGGCGTGGCCGTGGCGCCCGCGCACGGCTCCATCCTCATCGAGTGCGCCAAGCGCGAGCTGCACGCCACCACGCCGCTGCGCGAGCCCAACCGCCAGCGGCCCACGCGCGTCTCGCTCGTCTTCTACCAGCACAAGAGCATGAACGAGCCCAAGCACGGGCTGGCGCTGTGGGAGGCGAAGATGGCCGAGAAGGCGCGCGAGAAGGAGGACGAGGCGGCGGGCGCCGAGCCGGGCCGCGCGCACGGCCGCAGGGCGCGCCGGGAGCCCCCCGACGGCCACGACCCCGCGCCGCCCGCCTACCTCCGCTTCGTGCAGGCGCTGGCCGCGCGCACGCTGGCCGCCACCACCGACTCCACCGTCACCACGGCGCCCTACGCCTTCACGCGCGTCACCGGGCCCTACAGCAGCTACATCTGAGCCGGGGCTCCTCCCGAATGGTGCTACGAAATCACGGTGTCTTGACAGTCCGACTCAATGCCTTTCTCCCTCCCGATGCTGTTCGTGTGCTCGACGGGGCGCGCCCCAGGCCCGCCTCCAACCAAGTGGGCGTCATCGCCAGGCCCTGCAGTGCGCGCCATCGCCGGTTCCTGCAGTGCGCGCCATCGCCAGTTCCTGCAGTGCGCGCCATCGCCGGTTCCTGCAGTGCGTGCCATCGCCGGTTCCTGCAGTGCGCGCCATCGCCAGTTCCTGCAGTGCGCGCCATCGCCGGTTCCTGCAGTGCGCGCCATCGCCAGGTCCTTCAGTGCGCGCCATCGCCAGGTCCTTCAGTGCGCGCCATCGCCAGGTCCTGCAGTGCGCGTCATCGCTAGGTCCTGCAGTGCGCGCCATTGCCAGGTCCTGCAGTGCGCGCCATCGCCAGGTCCTGCAGTGCTCGCCATCGCCGGTTCCTGCAGTGCGCGCCATTGCCCATCCTTGCAGTGTACGTCATTGCTAGTCCCTGCAGTGTGCATCATTGCGGGTCCTTGCAGTGTGCATCACTGCCCGTCCCTGCACACGCCGAGTGCTGCATGCGTGCGCGCCTCGGACAGAGATTTCACATGGTGTCTACAAGCACTTTGTCTACCTAAGCTTGGACAACTTGAACAACGCTAAGGTACTGAGACGTTTAAAAAAGAAAGTTTACTTTCCTTTTAGAATGCAAAGTCAGTTTTTTTTTGTTTTGTTTTGTTTTTGTTTTAAGGAAACAAGGAAAGCTTTTAAATGATTTTTGCTTTTAGCCATGCATCACGGATGAGCAATGTGACCGTTTTTTTTCGCGCGGCGAGTCCGGCATGGGGGCTTGCTGGGTCGAAGGGAGTCATTCGCTCACCAAACATGTTTTCTGGTGCTCATCTCACATGTTATACTGTAAAACAGTTTTATACAAAACCGTAGGACACGTTCATTGCTCAGATGCAGAGTCTGCGGACGGCAGGTCACAGCTGGCCGCGTGGGAAGCTGGGCCGCGCCTGCGGGCAGGCCAGCTGCTCCCCGCAGCCCCGACCTCTGCTGTCGTCCTAGCTGAAGTGCCCCGCCGAGGGGCGCCGAGCAGACTGGTGCCTGCAGATGAACAAACAGGGTGCGTTCAAGACTAGGAAAACGGGCAGCTGGTTTGCTATGATGGTTTTAAATCATTGATTTGTATAAAGACGTGAAAGAGATGTATAGTAAATAAATTAAATTGTAAACAAAACTTTTTTAACGCAACGCTTTAGTATTTTAGTACTGTAAAAAGAATTTAAATATATACATATATATGGATTTGAAGCAGAATTCACATCATGATGGTGCTACTTGGCCTGCTACAAATATATCATAATGTGAGCTAAGGGTTCATACAGGTTTGAGTGACTCTCCTACCTGCCATATACCTCAACACTAGCTTGGCAGTAGGGTTGGGAACCACGCGTGAGCTGCTGGCATTGTGTACCATCATGTTTTTATCAAGTCTCTCTTTTTTTTTTAATTATCAAGAAAGCATACCTTTTTCAATACTTGATTTCTTAGCAAGTATAACTTGAACTTCAACCTTTTTGTTCTAAAAATTCAGGGATATTCCAGCTCCTGTTCTCCTTACGCCAAGATGTCACCTGTGTTCGTGTAAAATTGTTGTCGTTTAACAAATTCTTTTTCAGGGATTTTACCCTTTTAATTTGAATTCCCCCCCCCCTTCTCTTCTTCTACCTGTGCCCCATGTTACTAACCTGAAACTAATTTTGCAAGTCTGTTGGCCTTTTGTATTGTAAAAAGTATTTTGAAATTCTGGGGAAATGTTTTGATGAGCAAGGGGGGTTGAAATGCAAACAGAGTGCAGGAGTTGGTCCAGAGGGAACCCACTGCAGGGGCTGGGTGTGTGGCCCGCCCCTGCGTGCCAGCTCCGTAGAGACATTCTGGCCCCCGCGGCCAGTAGGGCACAGACCCCCGGCTGGGGTGTTCAGGCTCCATCCCCTGTCGGCCGGGCGTCACACAGAAACATATCAAATAAATTATCAGAGGAAGCCCCCCCACGCCCCTTTTTAAAAATCAGTAAAACCTTTAATTGATTGGATCTTTTAACCTGGCTTTTATCTCTTGAAGAAATTTTTCCTGGGTTTTGGCTGATTCAGTTTCCGACGCTGTCTGTGCCCAGACCCAGGATTCTGATCCTTGCCGTGTCCCCGAGACTGAGCCTGATTGGCTGGTTAGCACGTGCCACTGGCCGGTGTGGAGACAGCTGCCCCCTATGATATTCGGTTGCTTTGTCATCTACTGTCACTTGTCAAACTGCTGGCCGCCAAGGGCGGGAAGTGGGGCCGGGGGTGCAGGGAGAGGCCAGCGGAGGGGCTGAGCTTGGTGGCAGGTCAGCGGCGTCACTGGCTCCAAGTGCTCGTGTGTGGTGGCGACTTTACTTGAATGAGTTTTTCACGTGATTGACACACAGTGGCTGGCTCATGTAGGAAGCTGTCGCAGTTTGACACTAAGATAACGAACTCTGCATTTTTTTCTATGCTTTTTTAAAACTTAGCTTCATTTTATTTTTCATGAGATGTTTGTTCTATAAAAGCGAATGATGGCTATAAATACTGTAAGTATTGTAATGTTATGAATGCAGGTTATTTGAAAGCGTTTATTATTATATCATTCCTGATAACGCTATGTGAGTGTTTTTAATAAAATTTATATTTATTTAATGCATCTGAGGTGTGGTCTGGAAGTTTCTGTTTAGTTGGGGCGGGGTGGGGGTTGGATCTTTGGGTCCCATCCCGAGCTACTCTAGACTCGTTCCGGCGGCCCCAGGAGCATGTGGGTGCTGGGGGCTGGGCCTGGGTGGGCTTCTGCGAGGCTTACCCACTTTACCATTGCTCCGCCGAGAGGTAAAGACACTGTCGGGGGGCCTGGAGCGATGGGACAGTAGGGCGGGCACTCGGCAGACCCCGGATTCCATCCCTGGTGCCCCACATGGTCCCGTGAGGATGCGGGGAGTGGCCCCGAATGAAAAGAAAAAGTGTGAGGTCACAGGGGATGGCTGTGATCACTCGGTGACTTGGTGCAGGTTGGTCCCCGGAGACGGGCCGTGTTCGCGTCTGTGTCCAGGCCGCCGTGCCTCTCCCCGGTGGGCGTCTGTGCTCGCTCTCCTTTCCCGGAGCCGAGGCAGCGCACACGTCCCCCGCCCCCCTCTCTCCTCAGCAGCGGGGAGGCTCTTGGGGCTCACCCGGATAACAGCACGGGGCAGGCTCTGTGACGACGTTAATTAGTCTGGCTGAGGCTGTGATTTGTGACCACAGCGGTTTCGTTTTACACATTTTCAAGCCATTAGCGAGACCCAGAGGCCGTGTTTCTTCACAGTCACATCACAGGAGGCCAGCCTGGAGGCAGGGCCTGACCGACAGAGGCCCCGGGGGGGGGGGGGCACCCGCCTGCCCCGTCGGGGCCAGGGGAGTGGGCACGGTCCCCCCAGCACTCAGACGCCGCCTCACGTGGGAGATGGGGGTGCTGGGAGCTGCCAGGACCCCCGGGCTCCCTGCTTGCACATGACAGCCGGCCCCTGACCTGTCTTCAGCCACGCCCCCGGCCCCCGGCCCACACTTGTGTCCCCGCGTGGTCTGCTGTGTCCCTGACCAGGGCTGGAACAGCTGTGAGACGCCGGCGGGGCCGAGGCCCAGATCCACCTGGCCCAGGGCTGCACACAGCTGTTCTCCGACCCCCGGGGGCTGGGGGCGGGCCCCTTCCTCAGGGTCCGCAGCCGCTCCTCTCGGTGGGCTCAGAGCGGCCCTGGCTGGCGGGGGAGGGGGGCAGGAGATGACCCTGCGGTAGAGGAACTGACCCCAGTGCAGCGGGCACTCGGGCCTTTCCGAGGCTGGGCCTGGGCAGGGTCAACCCCGGCTTCCCCTCGGGCCATGCCCCCGCGTCACCGTCACCGGGGGAGCCAGCACCTCCCCCTCCCCCTCGCTGCCCGCGCACCAGAAGGACACGCAGGGAGTAGGCACATCCCCCTGGCCGGGGCCCCCCTCTGGCAGCCTGTTCAAGGCTGGGGGTCCGAGAGAAGTTCGCTCCAGGCACCACGGGGCCCCAGCATTGCCCCGAGGGCTCGATCCCGCCCCCAGACAGGAGACGTGTTTGGTCACTGCCGGACCCCTTTTCTGCCCATCTTCACGGGGACGAGCCGGGCCCCGGGCCACCCTGCCCCAGGTGACGCGTCCAGCACACACAGGCTCTGTCCACAGCGGGGCAAGAATGCCCCAGGCCTGGCTGCCTCCCGACGGCCGCAGCTGGTCAGCACCTGTGGGGAGATGTTAGCACAGGGCCGGGGGGGGGGCCCACTGAGGCAGGAGGCTGTGCTGCAGGGAGCCCCTGGGGCTACACGGGCCTGGGCACTGCTCGGCCCCGGACAGGGCGGCTGGAGCCGAAGGCCAGCGGACCTCGGGTTCAATTTCTCATCATGTGGTCAGTAACGCGCTTCATCCTGACGCCCCAGGCCCGCCCTCCCCACACACACTCCAGGAGGGAAACTGGCCCTGCGAAGGGGTCCCTAGTGCCGCCACCGGCAGGGAGACCCCCACAGTCACTGCTGCCCAGGCTCTGACTTCCTCTTGGTCTTGGTCTTAGGGTCCCCCCGGCTGTGCTCAGGGGTCACTCCCGCGGGGCCGGTGGGCACACACCCACTAAACCGGCATTTCTCAACCAGGGGCCGTGGGCCAGGACCTGGCGCAGGTGACAGTCACGCACTGGGACATCACCGTGGCCCAGACGGGCCCGGCCAGGAGGATATGGGGGCAGGGGGAGCGGGAAAGGGAGGAAGGCGGGAAGCAGCCACACCAGCAAGGGGCTCTCTGGGAGGGGGCGGGCACAGGGCACCCGTGGGTCCTCCCCCCAACCCCCCCGGGCAGCAGGCGGAGAGCAAAGCCCAGGACAGGTGGCGTCCCTGGGAATGGTGCCCACCCCTTCACCAACGAATCCCACCCTCCTCTCAGAACCGGGGGGGGGGGGGTAGAACTTGCAATCTCGCTTTGCAGCGCCAGCACCGTGCTGACCAACCAGACGAGGCCACCGCAGGAAATGCCTTGGAGCCGTTTTTGATTCTTTGGTCTGTCCAGCTGGCCTGAGCACCAACAGTGACCCCTAGACCCTCAGTCACTGCTTGCGAGGGCCCCCCCAACCCCCGCCACCAAAGCAGCTTATAGCTTTGTGTGGAAGGATGCTGAAGAGTGACATAGAATTTTGTGATATATACACACATTATTATTATTATTTTTTGCTTTTTGGGTCACACCCAGAAATGCACAGGGGTCACTCCTGGCTCATGCACTCAGGAATCACCCCTGGCGGTGCTCAGGGGACCATATGGGATGCTGGGATTTGCAAGGCAAACGCCCCACCTGCCGTGCTATCACTCCAGCCCCTATACACACATTATTAAGTCGCACACCTACACTAATGCTGTGTCAGTTATTATTATATTCCAAGCAAAAAGGGAGCACTATTGTCATGTTTTCTAATTAGGGTGATTCAAGTGTACAAAGGCCACTGGCCTTTGCATGATTTCACTTCACTGAACCAGAAGCACGAGTTGCTACGCTGCAAATACCAGTTTCTTCTCTAGTCAGGATTTAGCTGCACTCGGGGATACCAGATACAGGACGGGAAAAAGGTTTGCTCTGCTGAACAACAGACGACTCACTGCACTTCCCTGCGACGTTTTAGACGTCCCGGAGGTTAGTCTTGTCTCCCTGAAACGCCAACTGGACTCCGTGTCTCTGTTCTCACAGGCTGAGCCTGGCGGGCCGGCTCCCTGCTGGAGTCAGGCCAGGCCCTGGTGCCCGGCAGCTCCTCTGCGCTGCCCGGGAGGCGGGGCCCAGTGGGCAGGCTGGCCACCACAGGACGCTCGCCGCGCGGGGCCACCTCACCCGGGCAGACACGTGTGTGGCCAGCAGGGCCAGCTGCTCTGGGCAGCTCTGGACTCAGTCCTGCTCCCACGGGCTCACTCCGCACCCGGGGAGCCCTTTCTCCTCGGCTCTCCCTCGGTGGAGAAGTCGAGGGTGGGCGCACGGGCACCCACTCGGGGACCCACATGGGCGCACAGGCACCGCCAGCCACCACCCCGCCCGGGACCTGCCCCGGGACGTGTCCAGCACCAGCAGGGGGGCATCTGCAGGGCTGCCGGGCTGGGCCTCTGCTGGCGTGTCCGGGCCGCGTCCTCGCTGGCTGTCGGGCCCATCCTGTGTCCCCCGGCGGGTCCGGGGGTCAGGGACAGGCACGGCCTGGGCTTCCCACTCTGGAGGGTCCCAGGACGCCCCCTTCACGCACTGTGAGCAGCAATGAGTCTAACCTCGGACCCCAGTCATGCTCCTGAGAGAGCACGACGGGCCCGAGGGGGCGGCTGTGAGCATCGGACTCTGGGCTGGCCCCAGCCGTCCACACACACACACACACACACACACACACACACCTCAGCCGTCCACACACACACATACACACACACACACACACACCCCTCAGCCGTCCACACACACACCCCTCAGCTGTCCACACACACACACACACACACACACACACACCCCTCAGCTGTCCACACACACACACACACACCCCTCAGCTGTCCACACACACACACACACACACACACACACCCCTCAGCTGTCCACACACACACACACACACACCCTTCAGCTGTCCACACACACACACACACACACACCCCTCAGCCGTCCACACACACACACACACAAACCCTCAGCAGCCCCCCACACACACCCCTCAGCCGTCCACACACATACACACACACACAAACCCTCAGCAGCCCCCCCACACCCCTCAGCCGTCCACACACATCTCAGCTGTCCACACACACACACACACACACACACACCCCTCAGCTGTCCACACACACACACCCCTCAGTCACCCACACACACCCCTCAGCCGTACACACACACACACACACACACACACATCCCTCAGCCATCCACACACACCCCTCAGCCGTCCACACACACACACACACACACACATCCCTCAGTTGTGCACACACACACACACCCCTCAGCCATCCACACACACACATTTCAGCTGTCCACACACACACACACACACACACACCCCTCAGTCGTGCACACACCCTCTCAGTCATCCGTATACGCATCTCAAGCATCC
This sequence comes from Sorex araneus, assembly GCF_027595985.1. Taxonomy (NCBI): domain Eukaryota; kingdom Metazoa; phylum Chordata; class Mammalia; order Eulipotyphla; family Soricidae; genus Sorex; species Sorex araneus. The sequence goes on from NC_073307.1 coordinate 2,808,111, forward strand.
GCACACACAGCTCAGCCATCTACACAGCGCTCACAAACAGCGGCCCACCCACGGCCGGTGTGAGCGCTGAGCTCTGGGCAGGGTCCAGGCGACAGGCTCCTGCAGGGGCGGCCATACCCCGAGGTGGGCCGGGCCAGTCTCTGGAAACGGCTTCTGCCCTGACGCTCTCCGTTCACCGCCATGTTCTCTGGCCCCGGGGAATTCTGGTTTTCTCCCCCAGTAGGGCTCTGTGCAGCCCCCTGCGTGGGGGTGTGCTTAGGGGCTAGCCTGGCGGGGTGCAGCGGCCCAGCCTGCCCGGGAGGGGGAGGGAGTGAGCAGTGGTCTCCGCGGGCTGGAGGGGGCGGCAGCTGCCCCGGGGGGCACCTGGGGAGGCCGCTCAGCACCTCCCATCACTCCCCCTGCACCGGCTGTTCCTTCTCACTCCGACATCTGGAAGCTCCTTCCTGTTTCTGCCCCTTGTAACTCTGGTTCTGGCCCACGCCGAGCTCACGGCAGCCGTGCTCAGGGGGCGCTCGTCCCGAGGGGCGTGGGGACAGGGTGCTGGCCGTCACAGGGCAGGTGAGCCGCGCACCTGACAAGCACCGCGGCTGGAGGCTCCCGTGCGCGTGGGCGGGAGAGGCTGAGGACAGGGGCGGGGCTGGGCCCCTGCGGGCACCGTCTGGGGCGGGCGGGGGGTGGGGAGCTCCCAAACACCCACGGCAGGAGGTGGGCTGGAGATGCTTCCCCACGGCCCTGTCCCTGGCCGTGCCCAGGACTGCCGGGCCCATTACGTGGCTCTGATTCCGCCCCGGCTTTGCGGGAGAGCAGTCTGCCCGGCTGCGTGTGGAGCCCCAGTGACACCTTGGTACCACCAGGCGCCGGCCCGGGCTCGCCTAAGGAGCCCGTCAGGCAGCCAGAAGCCCCGAGTTCAGGGCTAATGAGAACAACTCAGGTGACAGCGGTTCCCAGAGCAAGCAGGGGCCGTGGCCTCGATTAGGGGCTCCCCTGCGGGGGGCAGGGGCGGGGAGGGGGGGTCAGGCCAACAGCCCTGGTCTAAGCCACGCGCCCCACACCCCAGCCCAGCTCAGCGCCAGGACCAGGCGGCAAGGGTCTGACTGGCAGAGCCCGCTTCCAGAATCTTCCTCTGCAGGCGAGCTGCCTAGAGCCGGGCTGGGCCGGGCGACCCGGGGAAGCGGGTGAGAGGCCAGGTGTGAATCTGCCTATGGCCTCAGCGGGTGTAGACACGGCCGGTCCCTGGCCTCCTGCTTGGCTTGTGTCCAGCCGGCCACGCAGCCCCGGGAGGGGGGACGTTCACCTGAAATAGTCGTCTGACGGCCGCAGCCGGGGCGGGAGCAAGGGCTGGGTCACGTCTCCCCAGGACGAGCAGGAAAGCAGGAAAACGTTTCCCGAGACAAGTCAGCTTTCCGCCGCGTCTGTGTCTGTCTTAACAGCGACGCTGCAGCCAATGCAGGTACTTCCCTGATGCAGCTCAGTAAACTCAAACCACCCCCCGGCAAGGCCCGGCCATGCCCGGGGCTGCGGGCACAGAGCCGAGTGCCGGGGCCACAGCCCCGGGAGCACGAGGCGGACGGTGGCAGGCACGTGGCTGGCAGGGCAGCCGGGCACCGGGGGCTGTTCCGGGGGCCCAGTCACGCCAGGCCCAGGAGCCCCGGGCCCCCGAGGACTGTCCGCCAGCTGGACGCGGTGCGGGGCCCCGGGGGCTGCACTGGTGATGCCCAGGGACAGGGGTGCGAGGACTGGGCGGGCTCGGCGTCAGCAAGGCCAGCGCCGGGAGCCCTGTGCGTCTCTGCCCCCGGCGGTCTGGTCACGAACAAGAAACCACGCGGAGGACGCGGTTCTGCCAAGGCCGCACGCAGAACAGTTCAACGGCAGGAAATTCTCTAACGTCAGAGCGGCTACCACAGGGCGCTCCCGGCCACGTGGGTGCGCAGGGGGCGGTGGGGACAGTCGCGCGCCGAGTTGTCTGGGTTGGCTCAGGGCCCCCCCGCCGTGCTCTGCGCTCAGGAGCGACTCCGGGGGTGCTGGGACGCCCTCCCGCCGTCCTGTCTCGCCCCCCCCCCCGCCCCCGCAAGGCGGCACGGCAGGCGGGCAGAGCTCCAGGAGGGGGGAGGGCCGCCCAGGCCGCTGCCCTCCCGGCCACAGGCGCCCACGCAGCCCTGCGCCCTCCCGGCCCCTCTGTACCCCCGCAGAGCCTGCGTCTCGCACCCGCCAGGGCCAGCAGCCGCAGGAACGGCCCAGGGGGCGGGGGTCCTCAGGAGTCCCTTGGCCCAGCCCCTCCCAGGTCTCCAGGCTCTGCTCCGGGGCTCGCTCGCTCGCTCTGTGCTCAGGGCTGACTCCGGGTGGGCTGAGGGGGCTGTTTGTGTGCCTGGGGTCAGACCCGGCTCAGGCACACCCGAGGCAGCGCCCCCTGCCGTGCTGCCTCTCCGGCCCAGAGGCCGGTTCTTATCCAAGATGCACCCAGGTCCAGGCACGAGCACCCTGGGCAGGAACTTTGGCCCTGGGGTGGGGCCTGTCTGAAGGCACAAGAGGTTCCTCTCAAAGAGCACCCGGGTGTGGCCGTCAGCTGGAGTCTGCTACCGCAGGGCCTTTGCCCGGGCCTCGGAGAAAGCTGAAGAGCTCCCTGCTGGAAACTCTAGTGTTCGCTGGGATCCTTCCCGGACAATCTCTTCCTGGATATTATTTATCACTTGGCAAAAAAAAAAGTAAAACTAGTTCCTGCTTCAGAAAGCTCGGAGGGTCTGGGCTGCATCAGGACGTGTGGGCAGGCGGGCAGGGGCCCGAGCTCTGCGTCTGTCCTTCCGGGGAGACGCCCCTTCTCGCCTGTCCTGTGTGTGTGAGCTCCCGGGGCCTGTCCCAGGAGCCTCCAAGGAATCAGCTCATTCCTCACGAGATTGCTGGAAGCTTCTTTGCAAGGTGTAATCGCCTGCCCGTGGTACGGCAATTCCGGCTGACTGCAGGCCCGCCACGTCCTGCCCTGACCTCTCTGACAGGGGCGCCTTGCTGCCCCCCTCCCCCCCGCATGCTCGTGGCTCTCCTGGGACGCGGGGCCGAGGCCTCTGCACACAGGTGAGGGCCCAGAGCAGGCAGCCCTCAGGCCAGGGGGAGACGCCCCCGGAGTCTGAGGCTCGCAGTCAGGACCTCTGGCCTGGACACGGTATCGCTGTGTGGGCCTGGGCAGACCGCAGAACTTTCCAGAACGTCACACTGAAGTGATCAGCGTCAGCCCCCTGGGCAGGGCCAGGGGACGGGCTCCCGGAAAACCAGGCTCAGCCGTGTGGCCGCCTGGCTGGGACGCAGCTGTGGGAGAGCCGCCGGCCAGGCTACGAGGGGCTGTGCTCACCCGCCACGCACCTCACACACGTGTGCTCACACGTGTACATGCATGTGGGGGCGCCCAGGAGGCACAAGCCAGAGACACGGACAGGGAGAGGCGGAGGGGAGGGTGAGAGACTCGGGGCCACTGAGACCCCGGGGCTGGCCGAGGGCCATGAGGGCCCAGGGTTCCAGGGACTGATGGAGGAGCCGCGGTCGGAGTGAGACCTTCACGCGGCCATGCACGGAGTCTGGGCCAGGGCCGGGCTGGACAGGGCACGGACGGTAAACCACGCGATGGTCTCGCTGGAAACAGGAGCAGTAACAACATCACAACTCAGCCCCTCGGCGCGTTGTGTTTATAGGAACCGGCAGAGACAGAGGCTAGAAGAGGAATCAGGCTGCCGCCGAGGCAGGAGCCAGAACCGGCCAAACGCCGATTCTCGGAGGTCTCCAGCCAGTACATCACAGCTGCGAGCTGGAACTTCCCCCAGGCTAACCAGTACCCAGGGACAGACGAGTATTAGGAATCGCAATGTTTATTTACATTTGGCGAATCTCAAAGAATCTGGGGGAAGGTGAAGTTTCCACTGAAGGCGGCCAACCCTCAGGGCCGTGCCGGCCCCAGGCGCAGGAACGTGGTCTCGGAGTCCGAGGGCGGGAGCTCTGCGAGCTTCAGCTCGTGCCCAGGAAGTGCCACACTTGCTCTGTGTTGGAGAGGGCGGGAGGGAGGGAGGACAAGACGTCACTCGGACCCGTGCAGAGCCCAGTCCCGGAGGGCAGCCAACAGACAGCGCCACGGCGGGCGGGAGCAGGCTGGGACAGAACTCCAGCCTCTGGGTCCCTGCAGCTCGGCCCGGTCCCTCCCCGCTCAGTCAGAGCCCCCAGAGCTTCCTACTTCTCTCCCTGCCTCTCACGCCCCTCTCTCGGGGTTGTTCCGTGGAGGACCCTCGGAGGCGGGCCAGCAAGGCCGCTGCATCTGTGCCCAGGCTCCTTCCAGCCCCGAGCCGGCACCCAGGAAACCGTTCCCCGCTTCTCACGGTGTTTTAGACTAAAGCAAAGAAGTACGTTCTGTTCTCTCGAACAAACGACGCATGCGCATGCTGGCATGTGGAAATCCTTCAACCTCAGAACACTTTTCACTTGTTTCTCAAAAACGGCAACTTGTTTTTTTTTTTTTTTTTTTGCTTTTTGGGTCACGCCTGGCGATGCATAGGAGCTACTCCTGGCTTTGCACTCAGGAATTACCCATCAGTGCTCAGGGGACCATGTGGGATGCTGGGAATCGAACCCAGGTTGGCCGCGTGCAAGGCAAAGGCTCTACCTGCTGTGCTATCGCTCCGGCCCCAAAACAGCAGCTTTTAAAAAGACATTTTAGAGCCGCTCTACCTGAGGTAAAGTCTGATTTAAGGTCTTTAGTTAAAATGAGGAGCTCATTAATAAGGAGGAGAACAGGCGACAGTGAGAGTTGGAAATGATGACTCCGGACCAGGACTGGCCCTGAAGGCGTGAAGGAGGGAAAGTGTCATGTACGATGGGCTCTCAGTGACAGTCCTGCAAACCACAGCGCCTGAAGGGGGGAGGGGGAGAGAGGGGGGGAGAGAGAGAGGGGGGGGGAGGGAGGGAGGAAGAGAGAGAGGGGGAGAGAAAGACAGGGAGAGAGAGAGGAGAGAGAGAGAGGAAAGAGAGGGAGAGAGGGAGAGAGAGGGAGAGGAGAGAGAGGGGGGAGGGGGAGAGAGAGGAAAGAGAGGGAGAGAGGGAGAGAGAGGGAGAGAAGGAGAGAGAGAGGGGGGAGAGAGAGGGGGAGAGAGGGAGGGGGGAGGGAGAGGGGGAGAGAGGGAGGGGGAAGGAGAGGGGGAGAGAGGGAATGGGGAGGGAGAGGGGGAGAGGGAGGGGGAGGGAGAGGGAGAGAGAGGGAGGGGGGAGGGAGAGGGAGGGACAGAGAGAGAGAGAGAGAGAGAGAGAGAGAGAGAGAGAGAGAGATCCCTGCCACAGATGCAGCCTGGGGCAGGGGGGGAGGGAAACTGGGGAGACAGGTGTGTACATGGTGGGAAATGTGCACTGTAAAGGGGATGGTGTTGGAATATCACACACTGAACCCAGCATGAGCAATTTTGTAAGTAGATACTCATAGAGCCATAGCACAGCAGGTAGGGCGTTTGCCTTCCGTGCAGCTGACCCGGGTTGATTCCTCTGCCCCTCTCGGAGAGCCCGGCAAGCTACCGAGAGTGTCCCACCCACACGGCAGAGCCTGGCAAGCTCCCCGTGGTGTATTCGATATGCCAAAAACAGTCACAACAAGTCTCACCTTGGAGACGTGACTGGTGCCCGCTCGAGCAAATCGGTGAGCAATGGGTAACAGTGATACTCATGGTGATTCCATTAAAAAAAATTTAAAAAGAGAAAAACAATCTCCAGGCCCCAAGAGACAGTGCCGTGGGTCGGCACTTGCCGTGCATGCGGCCACCCAGGCTCAGTCCCCGGCGTCCACCCGGTCCTCGAGCCACACCGGGCGTGATCTCTGGGCAGAGCCGGGGGGGCGGGCCCTGAGCACTCGGGTGTGTGTGCCCCCTCAAAAAAATCTCCAAATTCACATGGAATTTCTCAGTATTTTACCCAGAAAATAGGTACTTAATTAAGTTGCTACATAATTAAATGATTTTCTAGCCTCAATGTCATGAACATACTTTTCACGTACTGAAACAAGGGAGCGAGAGGTTGCACGTGAAAGCCTGGTGACCGGCTGAGAAAGTTTATAGTTCATGTGGCTTTAGGATTACTTGGGCGTGGGGGGGCGTCAAGGGTGTGGCTTAGAGCAGCATCTATGAACCTCTGCGTCGGGCCCCAGGGCCCCACACGTACCTTCCGGCTCCCTCCCGCTGCTCTCTGACGTTCCTGGGAGGACCTGGAAGGTAAGAGCAGAGCCACTGAGCGTCCGGGGTTCCGGCTGCGTCTGAACTGGAGGAACGCAGACACGCGTCCACCCCAAACAAAGCCAGGGCGCCTGGCAATGCACAGGAGTCTCGGAGGGGGAGGGCGGGACCCCACCCTCCTCGCCCAGCCCTGGGAAGCGGCAGCAGCACCTTCCTTGCACCCGCTGCAGGGGACAGAGTGGATGAGCCCCCCACGACCCCCCAGAGACGCACGTGACCCGTGACCCGGCACATCCCGGAAGCACTTTACTGGGGGCCCGCCGGGAGCCAGGGACCAGCCTGGGGGCCGTGATGCCTCCCAGGAGGGCACGGTGTCGCCCCCCACCGCGCAAAGGTGCTGCTCACCGTCACCCACGCAAGCCCCAAGGGAGGTCGCGCGGGACACGGGGGCGCAGAGAAGCAACCAATGGGGAAGGCAAGGCCGACCGCCAAGTCCCCGACACAGACACCCCCCTGCAGGGTTTGTTTCTGTTTGCTCTTTTGGGTCAGACCCGGCGATGCACAGGGGCTACTCCTGGCGATGCACTCAGGAATCCCTCCTGGCAGTGCTCAGGGGACCCTATGGGATGCTGGGAATCAACCCAGTGGGCCTCCTGCGTGCAAGGCAAACACCCTCCCTGCTGTGCTACTGCTCCAGCCCCTCCCCTGCAGGTCTGTCTCTTTTTTATTGTTCAGGGGGTGAGGCAGGGGGCAGGGGTCTTAGTTCCTGCTTGTCATTGTTTTCTACTTCATTAAACATTTGCTCTGCTCTTTATGGTCTTGTAAAAAGATGGGGAAAAAAAAATGAACAAATTAATAGGCGAGCTGGCCGCGGAGCACGGCGGGCTCCTTCCTTCCCTTCCTTCCCGGCTGCCCTGCACATTTGCTCTGCCCAGAACCGCATCTCCCTGGGCGGGGCAAGTCCCGACAGCCACTTCCTCCGGACTGACAACTCTCGGCACCTCATGACTGATCTGACTCAGTCTCTGAGGCACCGTGTGCCCAGAGGGGTTCCCAGGCGTGTGCAAGTATTTCCAAACATGTCTGGGGCCGGAGAGAAAGCAGAGTGGGGAGGGCGTTTGCCTTGCACACCCCCCACCCCGGTTCCATCCCCGGCACCTCCTCTGGTCCTCACCTCCCACCCGGAACGATCCCCGAGTGCAGGGCCCGCAGTGCGTCCTGAGCCCCGCGGGGCGTGCCCCCAAAACCAAGGACACGCATTTTCCATTTCTTTTTTTTTTTTTTTTGCTTTTTGGGTCACACCCAGCAAGGCACAGGGGTTACTCCTGGCCCTGCACTCAGGAATTACTCCTGGTGGGGCTGGGGGGACACAGAGAATGCTGGGAATCGAACCTGGGCCGGCCGCGTGCAAGGCAAACACCCTCCCTGCTCTGGTACTGCCCTAGCTCCTGGAGTTTCTTTTTAATGCTCTCCGTGGCCGTTTAATAATGTTATTACACTGTAGCTAGTGGGGGCTACATAACATTAGCCCTTGTCTTTCTGGGGTGACTGTGTCTTTGTACAGGCTTTATACTCGGAAGCGCCCATGAAAAAGCTATACACTTCCTAATCAGTTTTGTCTGTCTGTTAGATGAAGTTTATGAATCTTGTTTCAATCCTGACTTTTAGATTCTTTTAAAAAATGACTTTTCCGGGGCTGGAGCAATAGCACAGCGGGTAGGGCATTTGCCTTGCACGCGGCCGACCCAGGTTCGATTCCCAGCATCCCATATGGTCCCCTGAGCACTGCCAGGGGTAATTCCTGAGTGCAGAGCCAGGAGTGACCCCTGTGCATCGCCGGGTGTGATCCAAAAAGAAAAAAAAAAATGACTTTTCCATGAGGGAGAGGATCCGAACGTGTCTCCGTAAGCCACAGCAGACATGTCAGCCACTGTCAGTATCAGCTGACGGGTGCACCGGAGCCGTCACCCGGGCCGCCACCCTCCGAGCCCAGCGCCCGAGGGTCCCTCACTGCCGTGGACGGTGAAGAGCCCGACACCCCCGGAGACACCTTGGGAGGGGCTGCCGCTGAGCCTCGTTTGTCTTCAGAGACGCCCAGGGCGGGGGCGGCCTGAATGCGCTGCGGGGTGGACGGTGTCCCCGCGCTCGGTCACTCTGAGCAGTCGGGCCAGCGCAGGCCACCCAGGAGAGACCCTCAGCTCCGGGCCCAGCCTCTCCCTGAGGCCCTGAGGCGGGAAAGGCCCCGGGGGCCTGCCATGACGACACTTTCACTGTGGCCAGCCGCCGGGGGCTTCTCACAGACGCGTCCCCCACTCCGGGCACCCCGTCCCCAGCCGCCCCCTCGGGTTTCCTCGGGCCGGGGGGCGTGTCACAGTCTTCCCGTGAGAAGCGCCACTGCCCTTAGCACTCAGGTGCCACCAGCCAGTCACAGGACAGCTGCGGACGCTGATGCTTCCCAAGGCTAACCCCGCCTCAAGCCAACCGCTCAGACCAAAGGCCTCAGCATACCCGGCCCGATGCCCCCCTCAGAAAGACAAGGTGGCCCCCAGGGGCCCCAGAAGTCGACCTTCTTTCAGGGCCAGCAGAGAGCGCCCGCCCCCTCTCCAGGGCTCTCCCCTCCGGACCCCGCAGTGTCCCTGCAGGGCCGTCACCCGCTCTGGGAACGCTGGCAGGGACTATCCGGGTCTTCCAAGGGGCATTTTCCCTCAAGGGGACGGTTTTCCTTTTGATATCGGGAACGGCTCAAAATCAGGGTCTTAGGCAGGAACACGCACCTGGCGTTTAATTTTAAGGGAGTGTCCGTTATCTATAAACTGAGCTGAGCTGAAGGGGACGGCTGGTGTGCCTAGCAAGGTGACTTTTGTTCCCGCTATTTCTAATGCAAGTGGGGCCGGTCAGCGAGACTGGCCGCTGTCCTGCGGCCGGCCGGCAGCTCCTGGCTCTCCTTTCCCAGAGCCGCCCGGGCTCCAGCTCACTTGGGACAAGAAACACACGTCAGTCATCCCGGTGGGCTTCCTCCCGGGAACTCTACCCGCGCCTGGAGGCAGCCCCTGCCCCCTGCCCCCTCTCCCTCGGCCTTGGGACTCTGGAGGATGATTCGGGAATAGCAGCACCCCCCATCCTGCCCTTGGGGGTGCCCTCCCCCAGCACTGCAACACCTGCATGGCACTAAAACAGGGGGATAGTGGGGCCCCGAGTCCCGCACGCTGCTGGCCAGGGTTCCATCCCCAGCACCCCAGAAGCGTCCCGCGCCCCGCCAGGAGCAACCCCTGAGCACCGTGGGGGTGACTCTGCCCACCCAACCCCCAGCAGGGTCTCACTGGCGGCCAGCAGGCTGCAGCTTGGGCTCGGACACGAGCAGAGCCAACACGTGCCCCCGCACTTTGCCCGGGACTAGCCAACAGCGCACGCGGACCCCGTTGTGCCCAGAGCTTAAAATGGCTCAAGACGCCTGGAAGGTTCTGGACTCAAGTCCTGTGGTCACCACCAACGCTTTTCTTTTTTTTTTTTTTAACTGTGCGCCCCCCGGCGCTGCCCCCTCTGGCCTGTCTTGCTGGACCGCTGGGTGCGGGACACCTGCCCCTTACCGACTCCACGACCGCTCTTGCCTTCTCCTGAGAGCAGAGGAACGGGCTCCCGCAGACCTGCACATTGGTGCTGGAGGGACAGGAGAGGTTATTCGCAAACAAGGAAACGTGAAGGAGCAATCACCAACGAGAAACCCAGTGTACTCTGGTCTCGCTACGATTTTAGACACCGAGACACATTCCAGCCCCGGGGATGGCCCTGGATGCCCCGAGGTACGGCCGAAGTGCCCAGGCCTCCATGGCGCTGCACGGCCCACTTAGAGGGAAAGGCCGAGGGACCAGCCAGTGTGGAACAAAGGGCTTTGTCTGGAAGGTCGTTCAGGAAGCCCAGGATTGCTGCAGGCACCACACTGTCCCCTGGGCCCTGCTGGGTGGTCCCCTCCTCCCCGCCCCACCCCCAGCCTCAAATCAGAGCTTCGTTTTCTATTGTATGTCAGACAATGTAAAACCCCCACAGAGCCCCCACCCCTACTAAGATTAGCAAAAGGCGCTGAAATGTCTTAAACGAATACAGAGCTGGGCATTATGTTCGTCACAGCAGCTCGAATCGTAAGGGAAGGCTCTCAGTGCTCTTACCAAGAACAGGGGTGACCCTGACCACAGAAATAAGTAACCACATTTGCATTTGCTTTGCTTTTCTACTCCATTCTTGCATATGTCACGTGTACTGTAATTAAACGCCAGTTTACATGACCGTTTCCCTGCCAGAATCCTTGAGGAATGGACAGTGTCCATTCTGGATTCCCCAGTGCCCGGCACCCGGTCATCCCACCGTCCACTGAGTGTTCTGTCAACCATTTTCACTTGGAAAAAAAAATAACAGTTCTCTTTAAAACATAAGACCTGAGCAGTTACACATGGCTGCTTAATACCAATGAATACTAGAATAACACTATGAATCATGGTGCCTGAAAGAAAATAAAAATCTAAGTAAAAAAGTGGCATCACATCACAAAGGCGAACTCTTACCAGTCAATAGTCCCTCTCTCACACTTGTTCATGAGCAACGCTTTCCAGCATTCGTGAGTAGATTCGATGACCTTGAGAGCAAACGCCTAGACCCAAACCCAAAGGCGAGATCAGCGGCCTGGCTGCCGGGCGGGGCGGGGACGTCGGAGAGGGCGAGCTGTGGCCAGGGCTGGGCACTCCACACTCGGCCTGGGACAGTCCCCACGGGCTCAGTCCTCTCTGCAGGGCGGTGATGGGGAAACCCTGGCCGGGCGGCCCTAGGAGCGAGCTGCACTGCCCCGCGGAGGGCACCCTAGCAGCTGCGCCCCGCCCCCCGGGGGAGCATGTCCTCAGACACACGGACACACGGTCACGGACACACGGACAGCCCCAGCGAGCCGCTCCATTCTCTGGGGGGAAAATGTTGAAATCATAAAGAATGCTAAGAGTCGGTCGCAGGCAGTCGGGGTACCCTCAGAGAGTCACGTGAGAGGGCCCGGGGCGGGACGGGCTGTGGGTCTCCCGAGGTCTACTTGGTTAAGTGGGGGGAAAGAAAAGCTGGCCCACCTTGTCTTTGAATTCGCCGTTGAAAGCGAACTTGTTTTCCGGCTTTCCGTCCGGCACCTTGTAGTAGCGGAACCAGCTGAGCGTGGCCTCCAAGTACCCGGGCTTGTGCTTCTTCACGTCCTCGATGTCTACCGGCGGGAGGAAACGCTTCCATGAGCGCCGGCCGTTTGCTCCGGGCCGGCCCAGCGGCACCGCGGCACCGGCCGGACCTGGGTGGCGCGGAGGGAGCGGCCCTGGCGCAAGTGTCAGCACGTCGGAGCCCGCCCACGCGCCCTGCCCCGCGCGCCCTGCCCTGTGCCCGCGCCCTGCCCCGTGCCGCGCGCCCTGCCCCGTGCCCGCGCCCACGCCCCTGCCCCTGCCCCTGCCTCGCGCCCGCGCGCCCTGCCCCGTGCTGCGCGCCCTGCCCCGTGCCCGCCCCCTGCCCCGTGCCGCGCGCCCTGTCCGGCGCCCGCGCACCCTGCCCCGTGCCGCGCGCTCTGCCCCGCGCCCGCGCGCCCTGCCCCGTGCCGCGCGCTCTGCCCCTCGCCCGCGCGCCCTGCCCCGCACCCACGCCCCCTGCCCCGCGCCCGCGCCCCCTGCCCCGTGCCGCGCGCCCTGCCCCGTGCCGCGCGCCCTGACCCGTGCCGCGCGCCCTGACCCGTGCGGCGCCCCCAGCCCCGTGCCGCGCGCCCTGCCCCGTGCCGCGCCCCCTGCCCCGTGCCGCGCGCTCTGCCCCGTGCCGCGCGCTCTGCCCCGTGCCGCGCGCCCTGCCCCGTGCGGCGCGCGCCTGAGGGGACGCAGCGACAGAGCTCTGCGGGCTGCTGGCCCGGGACGGGCTGGAAAGGGCCTTTGGGGACACACACGGCGCAGTGGTGTGTGGTGAGCGGGTGGCCCGAGGGCGGCAGGCGATGGCGTGCATCGCAGGGCCGGGGCACCGCGAGGGGGTGGCCACTGACCCTGGGCCGGCCAGGGGAGCCAGGAGCACTGGCGGCGGAGCACTGCGCCCCCAACTCAGGACGGCCATGCGCGCGGTTGACCCGAAAGCCCGGGAGCGCTCGCGGGCAGCGGGCTGGGGGTGCCCAGCCCTGCGGGACAGCGGAAGGGTCAGGAACCCCGCACCTGCTCACCCCAACGTGGGCCAGCGGCGAGAGCACCGTCGCCCCTGCAACCAAGGCTGGGGACACCCGGAACAGCGGAAAAGTTCTGGAACGGCCGCTGCTCTCCGCGGCTGAGGGACATTCGGGGCCGTGGCCAGGCCCCTCTGCCGCAGCGCCTGCGCGGGTAAAGCGGCGCCTCGATCCGGAAAGGACTCGCGTCTCCACGGCCAGGAGCAGCCGCGCCGCGGGGAAGGGACAGAGGGAGCCGGAGCCGGAAAGGCCTCCCCGGGGAGATCAGAGGAGACGGCCCCAGGGGACCCAGTGCCGCGCTCAGAACCAAGGCCAGAGAGAATGCGGGTGGGGGGAGAAGTGAAGACAGATTTTCTTCATTTCCAGATGTGAAACAGGAACTCATAACCCGCAGAGTTCAGTACATCCTCAGAAGGAAAATTATCAGGGGAAGGACACCCGAACACGGGGCAGAAAACTGGCAGAAAGACAAGTCCCGTGAGCCAGCCAGAAGGGACCTGGCGTGGCCGACTCTGCACGGAGAGCGCGAGACAAAGGCGCGGGTCCAGACAGCGGAGAGAGAAATGGTGTTTCCAGTACGCGGCGACGGGATAAGGGCACACACAAGCACACGCACACACATCTGACATACATGAAGAAAACCCACGTGGATTAAAGACCCAACTTAGAATTTTGGGTATAAAATAATAAAAAGAAAAGGAGGAAAAACGTTTATCTTCTGGCTCTGGGGGGGAAAGTCCCCGCACCGAGGAAATGCAGGAGTCGGAGCTGGAGGTGCAGCCGGCCGAGGCTCCAGCCGACCCCAAATTAAAATGCTACGGTGATGATTTTTTTTAAAGATTGATACTAAAACTTGAGCTACTGCTGAGCCCACAGGCAACAGCACAATTTTCTCCACTGGGGAAGATTACCTGTGGCCTAAAAATTAAGGAATTAATATCTAAAACTCCAAGAGATTGCCATCGATCACAGACGTCAATATTCTCTCACTAGGAAGAGAAATGCAGAAACAACAGGTGGAGGCACTTCGCAGGAGGGAAGGTACAAACGACCAATAAATACACGAAATAGATGCCCCATCCCAGCGCCGGGCGGAAAACCGCAGCGTCCAGGAGAAGGTGCTGTTCATCACCTGTCAGACTGGCGAAGAAATGATTCTTCACGCCCCGTTAGAGGCCCGCCCTTCAGCGCCAGGCGCGGGCGAGGCATTCATTCTCCCCGTGCCACCGAGAGAGTCGGGAGACTCTGAGGATGTGCGCCAAGACCTCGGGGGGACGAGGCGACCCTGGAATGTGGGCGGGTGGGGACCAAGGTACCCCAGATGCAGGTGGTGGGCTGCGGGAAGAGCCGTCCCCTTTCCCCCAGCTCGACTGCAAAGTGGACACAGGATGAGCCGCCCCCCCCCCCCCGGGCATCCACAGTGGAGAGAGGGCGGGTGGGGGCACCCACGGCAGAGAGTGGGCAGAGAGTGCGGGCATCCAGGTGCCACGTCCAGCCTCTGCTGCTTCGGTGGCCAGCAGCGACCCGAGGGGACGGCGTCCTGCTGATAGCGGGGGAGCGGGGACCTGCTCCTGACCCGAGGCTGCCCCCTGCTGCCCTCTCAATCCGCAACAGGGCACAGGAGCAAACAGATGCCCCCAGGGCAGCCCGGGCTCCGAGGCGGGCAAGAGACGAACTCTCCCACCCAGCAGGGCAGCCTGATTCGCACCCTGTTCCCAAAGGCCGGGTCAGCGGCACAGGCGAAGGAGCAGCTGCATCCCACCCTCGCCCACCTCCTCCCTCCTGTCCCACAGCCTCCTCCATCAGCCCCTCCGCGACAGGGGGAAGGGAACCCCCTGTCGGGGAAATGGCACCAAAGCGGGCACCTCTGCCTGCTTTCTGGGTGTTCCCCAAGGAAACCCTTGGGGGGGACGCGTGAGCTCTGCAGGGAGCACGCCGCTCCCAGCCCCCTCGGGGGTCTCTGCGGGCAGCGTCCAGTTCCTCCCACCCGTGTGGACGGAGCCCGCGTGCGCCAGGGCTGAGCAGAGATCGGGGGCATGGCTCTCACGGGCTGACTGACGTCAAGTGTCTGGAAGGGCCCCAGAAGCGCTCAGGACCCCTGAGGAAACTGCTCCCCAGCCCCAGCTTGGGGGGTAATCAGCCATCCCGTGTGGAAAGGAGGAGGATTAAAAAGTAACACTTGAAAATCTTCCCAAAAACAATCGAAACTGGAGATTTGTCGGATGCCCCGAGGGTCACTTTCCTGCTATTTGAGAGAAGCGGCAAAAGCACCGCAGAATTCCACGGCCTTCTGGGGGGCAGAGCACTGAGTGCCAGAGTCTCCCAGAAGGCAGCACCCCCCGCCCCCCAGTCAGAGGGGGCGACCGGAAACTGCAGGAAGTGAGGTCACAACGCCAGGGCTCTAGGCCTCTCCCCAGCCCCGCACCGCCCCTGCCTGTGCCCTGCTCCCCCTCTCAGGGGCGCCTCCTGACGGAGCCACCTCACAACGGGACCCCCACTCGGCATTAGCCGGTTCCATTCCAGGGTGCCCCTCCCCCCACCACTGATTTTTTAACTCCGAAATATCTGCAGTCAACAGCTGCGACAAGACAACAGACGCCAATTTTCATTTCCTTGAAGACCAGCCTGGAGCCCTGCAGGGTGGCGTCCCTTCCCGGACCCGGGCCCAGCATCTGTCTGACCCCGGCTGGACGCGCTGCGTGACCCCGTGCAGTTAACTCAGCCCGCGCAGAAGTGACACGCGCTCCCCGTCCATCCTGAAAGGCTCTGCACGCTGCTGTTCCACCGCTATTACCCTAATGGCCCGGCACTCCGGACAGTCAGGGTGCCCGGGGCCCTGATTAACTCCTTCAGGCCATTATGGGGCCATTAAAAGCATCAGGGTCCAGGACCTAATTATGGTGCATTAAGCGTTCTCCAAGCCCGCCGAGTGTTAACGACCCGGCCTGAGCGACGACCATTTTCTACGAGGGACACAGGGCGTTTATTTCCAAACATGATCTTTCACTTTTCAGATTTTCAGGGAGCGGCCAAGCTGCAGCAGGCAAATATCAATTTGTTAAAAAACTTTTAACAAATATCAAAATATTTAACAAATATTAAAATCATAGAAAGAGGTCAGCAACCAGGGAGGTAGACTTTATTTTTATTTTTTCCTGACTGAAAACATGTTCTCTGGGCGCAATGTCTAGTTTTAGTTCAATGACGTCAAAGTGTAAAACTCTCAGCACCAAAGCAGGATATTAGGAGTCTGCTGAGGGCCACACACACGTCCAGGAGCTCAAAGACGTTATTTCCGCACAAACGAAACAATGCAGCATTTCCTGGCAGAATCATAGCTGGAAGGCCTGCAGACTAACGCCGGAAACAGCGTCAATAGGAGAGGGTCTATAAATTAGGACGGACATCTTTATTTTTGAAACAGAATAAACTGACTAGGTAAAATAATATCCTTTTCCTTAAAGTAATGAAGATTGGAATGTTTAAATGAAAACTTCAAACTGCAATAAAAATGTAGAGGAAATTTTTTTTTTTTTTTTGCTTTTTGGGTCACACCCAGTGATGCACAGAGGTCACTCCTGGCTCTGCACTCAGTAATTACCCCTGGTGGTGCTCAGGGGACCATATGGGATGCTGGGAATCGAACCCGGGTCGGCCGCGTGCAAGGCAAGCGCCCTCCCCGCTGTGCTATGGCTCCAGCCCCTAGAGAAAAATGTTTTATGTGAATTCTCTATAAATTCTTGCACTATTACACGGACCCAGAGAAGTACAGAATTAAAACCTTTCAGGTCAGCTACCCTCGTCCACGCTCCACGCTGGTGGGGTAAAAGTGGCACGTGCGGATGGAAGGTCTTCATGCGACCACAAGGCCACGCGCTCCCCTGCGGCAGGAGCCTCCACGCAGGTGCACTCAATGTGCCGGGGCTCTGCACGGGGCACACCCTCCCCCCCTGCACTGGGCACCTCTCCCCCCTGCACTGGGCACCTCTCCCCCCTGAGCTGGGCACACCCTCCCCCCTGCACCAGACACCTCTCTCCTGCACCAGGCACCTCTCCCCCCTGCACCGGGCACCTCTCCCCCTGCGCCGGGCACCTCTGCCCCCTGCACCGGGCACCTCTCCCCCATGAGCCGGGCACCTCTCCCCCCTGCGCCAGGCACCTCTCCCCCCTGCACCAGGCACCTCTCCCCCCCTGCACCGGGCACCTCTCTCCCCTACACCAGACACCTCTTCCCCCTGAGCCAGGCACCTCTCCCCCCTGCACGGGGCACCTCTCCCCCATGAGCCGGGCACCTCTCCCCCCTGCGCCAGGCACCTCTCCCCCCTGCACCAGGCACCTCTCCCCCCTGCACCGGGCACCTCTCCCCCCTGCACCAGGCACCTCTCCCCCCTGCACCGGGCACCTCTCCCCCCTGCACCGGGCACCTCTCCCCCCTGCACCGGGCACCTCTCCCCCCTGCACCGGGCACCTCTCCCCCCTGCACCAGGCACCTCTCCCCCCTGCACCGGGCACCTCTCTGCCCTGAGCCAGGCACCTCTCCCCCTGCGCTGGGCACCTCTCCCCCCTGCACTGGGCACCTCTTCCCCCTGAGCTGGGCACACTCTCCCCCCTGCACTGGGCACCTCTTCCCCCTGAGTCGGGCACCTCTCCCCCCTGCACGGGGCATGCAGATGCCAAGGAGAAATCGACAATGGAGACATTTCAAATGTACGTACCCAGAGCCACATTTCCTGTAAGACTCTTGGAAAATGCACAACAGCCAAGAGCACAATATGGAAACAAAAAGGGGACATGAAGGCTCTGAGCCCGTGGGTGAAC
Organism: Sorex araneus; assembly: GCF_027595985.1. Taxonomy (NCBI): domain Eukaryota; kingdom Metazoa; phylum Chordata; class Mammalia; order Eulipotyphla; family Soricidae; genus Sorex; species Sorex araneus. Next base: position 2,825,322 of record NC_073307.1, read on the forward strand.
GACAGACAATGGAGGGCAGGCTGAGGCGTGGGCTGGGGTGCAGAGTCCTGTGGCGATTGCTCGGAAATGGGGAGGAACCCCAGGAGGAAGACACGGCTGCACCCAGGGGATGTTTACCAGTGCCCAGCGTTGCCTTTCAGGGGAGAAGACGGGGGGAGGCTACAGTCACAGAACTAAAACAGCATGAACAGGGCCAGAGCACTGGCACAGCGGCTGGGGCTGACGGGGGCAACCCCAGCGTCCCACCTGGTCCCCTGAGGCCTACCAGGAGCGCGCCCTGAGCACAGAGCCGGGAGTGAGCCCCGAGCACAGAGCCGGGTGAGAGCCCCGAGCACAGAGCCAGGAGCAATCCCTGAGCACAGAGCTGGGAGGGAGCCCCGAGCACAGAGCCGGAAGTGAGCCCCGAGCACAGAGCACAGAGCCGGGAGCAATCCCTCAGCACAGCCACTATTCTCTGGCTCCCAAACCAACGAGAGTCATGACTGACGTGAGTCCTCACGACTGCGCACACGTGCCGAGGGCTGAGTGTGAGGCCAGGCCGGGGGCCCCTCAGAGCCTGGGTCTCTGCTGCAAGGCAACAAGCCAAGCCACAGTTTCCTGACGCACAGAAGTCACAAAGCTTCAGCGGGGCCGTGGTCACAGACTTGAGGACGGCGAGAAGGCCCCTTCCTCTCCAGTGCCAAGGCCTGGCGGTGCCCGGAGATGCCATGGGGCCCGGGATGCCGGGATCGGACTCGGCACCTTCTGAGACATCAAGGCAAAGTCTTGATTTTTCTTTTCTGGTTGTTTGTTTGTTTTTGTTTTGGGGTCACACCCAGCAATGCTCCGGGGTTACTCCTGGCTTGGCACTCAGGAATTACTCCTGGCAGTGCTCGGGAGCCAACTGGGATGCTGGGAATCGAACCCGGGTTGGCCGTGTGCCAGGCAAATGCCCTCCCCGCTGAGCCATCTCTCCAGCCTGAGCCTTAACTTTTCAGTGTGACAGTCTGAGTCCCGGGAGAACACCCAGAGAAACGGTGTCGGGAACAGCCCGGCAGAGCAGGAACCACGGCACCGCACAGGGAACTCGGGGGGGGGGGGAATTGGAGCACCCGCTCCCGCTTTCTGCACCGTGGGCCACAGGCCCGAGATAAGAACAGCCGAGTCCACCCAGGACCGCCGTGTGCATGTGTGCGTGTGTGTGTCTGCACGTGTCTGTGCGCCTGTGTCCGCGTGCGTGTGGTGCATGTGTGCGCGCCTGTGTCCGCATGTGTGTGTCCACGTGCGTGTGTCCACATGTGTGCGCCTGTGTCCGTGTGTGTGCCTGTGTCCACGTCTGTGTCTGTGTGCCTGTGTCTACATGCGTGTGTGCATGTGTATGCCTGTGTCCGCATGCGTGTGTGCATGTGTCTGTGCACCTGTGTCCATGTAGTGTGTATCTGTCTGCGTGTGTGCACCTGTGTCCATGCGTGCATTTGTGTCCACGTGCACGCACGCGCGCGCGCGCGTGTGTGTCTGTGCGCCTGTGTCCACGTGTGCTGTGCGGCAAACTGACTCTCCACGTGCCTCTGACGGCTCCTTCCCCCCCGTCCCCCAGGGGAGCTGTGCCCCAGGTCTCTGGGCGTGTGAAAGGGGCCTGCCTGGCCCCGTCTATGTACTTAGTTACTGCTTTCTGGTTGGGGGCCACCTCGAGCAGTGCTCTGGCTTCCTTCTGGCCGAACGGGAGGGACCATGTGCTGCCAGGGGTCAGACGGGGAGGCCGGGGGAGGCGAGCACCGGGACCCCCGGACCATTTCCCCAGCCCAATTTCACAGCCGAACGGCAGCTTCACTCTGTAGCTGTGACCCCGCTGTCACGTGAGCTTCGCCCGATGGCACAAAGCGCCTCCTGCTGTTCCCTGCGCGGCGCGAGGCTCACCACGAGCACGCCGCCACGCAGCGAGGCTGAGGCCGGAACGCCAGCGTCAGCCGGTGCCAGCGAGAGCGGGCGCCGGGTGCGCCGGAGGATGGCGAGGCCGTGGGGGCCGGGAAGGCGAGAGGGACAGCGCGGGTCAGCACCGCGGCAGTGGCCAGACGGACACGGGGTCAGCACTGAGACGGCGGCCAGCTGTCAGCCTCACCTCCCGGCCAGGGTCTCGACCTTCCCACACGGCCCCTCCTGACCGCACGCCCACTCCCCAGGGAGCCCCACTACCCTGTGTGCAGCCCGTGGGAACCCTCGGGGTGAGTGTCTCCTACAGGCTCGGAGAGGCAGGTGGCTCGCAGGGGCTGCAGGCCGAGGGGAGCTGGGGAGGCGCCAGGTTCCGCCCGGTCACCGCGGGCATCTGCCTGCCCCGTGCGGCGCCGAGAGTTGCTCAGACGGAGACTTGGCAGCACCGGCCCGTCCGTTCGCGCAAGAAGGTGTAGCAGGGCCGCCGGGTCCCTTCCCGCCGCCCCGCACGGCCGGGCGCTGGGCACAGGCCTGGGCTTCCCTCCCTGTCAGGCGTGTGAGCCAGACCAACAGAGAAGGAGACGGGGCGAGGGTGCCCGAGGAACGGGGGTCCCGGGCCCCCGGGGGGAGGTGGCAAAACCCTCTCCCCTCCCCCGCCCTCCGCGGCGGGGCACCTCAAGGCTCAGCCCCACGGCCTCCAGGCCCACGGAGAGAGCACACACAGCAACACACAGACGCGGACCCCCGAACTTCACTTCGCCTGGGTCCTCTTTTTTTTTTTTTTTTTTGCTTTTAGGGTCACACCTGGTGATGCCCAAGGGTTACTCCTGGCTCTGCACTCAGGAATTACTCCTGGCGGTGCTCGGGGGACCCTATGGGATGCTGGGAATCGAATCCGGGTCAGCCGCGTGCAAGGCAAACGCCCTCCCCGCTGTGCTATCGCTCCAGCCCCCCCCCCCTTTTTTTTCCGCCTGGGTCCTCTTTAAACGAGAAAAATTCAAGTTCACGCAACCGTCCGCGCAGCGCCTGGAGACGCTGAGACTCACCGTGAAGCTTGGAGGCATCAGGGTCATCCACGTTGATGGCGATGACCTTCCAGTCAGTCTCGCCCTCGTCAACAAGAGCCAGCACCCCGAGGACTCTGACGCGTGCGACCTCGCCACGAGCAAGGACCTTTGAGAAAAAGGAAACAAGGCGTCGGACGCGCACTAGAGACACTTACTCACAAAACACAAGCCAGGACAGAGGATGAAAAGCACCAGAGTGAAGCTCAGTGAAGGCCAGACAACAAAGTAACGTCGAATGAGGGGCTGGAGCAAGCGCGGCAGGGAGGGCTCGACCCCCGGCGCCCCAGCTGGCCCTCCCAGCCGCCAGGAGTCATTCCTGAGTGCAGAGCCAGGAGTAAGCCCGGAGCATCGCCGGGTGTGGCCCAAACCACAAAAACTAGGTCAAGTCTTCCTAGGCCTTTCCACGAGATCCTTTTTCAGATGCGAGTCCCAATCTCTGTTCGGAAGGTGCAGGTCTTACAAGCTTGACGGTAACGTGCGGGTCCCCGACACGCACACTCGGGAAGTGACGCAGGGTGCCATCACACGAGAGAAACCGGGGGTCTGCAGCTGGCCGTGAGGAGGTCCTGCAGAACCTTCCCTTCCTGCCCAGCTCTCAGTGGCCGGGGGAGTAAGAGCCCACTGCCCCGGGACCCGCCTTATGGTGCCCGGGAGAGCTGCTGACCACAGGGCGAGAGGCACAGTCAGGAGAGTCCAGGGGGCCCCGAGGGGCCCGTGCTCAGGGGCGTCCTTCCAGCATGCCACCCGCGTCAGACGCACGCACCCTTGCTCCAGGCTGAGTGGATCAGAGGACTCGCCCGCGAGAGACACCTGAGCACCCACGTCAACACAAACCCCGTCATGACCCGAGAGCGCCAACTCTCCACCTGGATCGCGAGCGCGGAGGAGAGTCAGCTCGGTACCCGGCCCGTGAGGTGGAACGGGCGGAATCGCCTCAGGACCCAGCAGAGCCATGAGGCGGGGCAGGTCAAGCCGCCGTGGTACCGGGCAGAGCCGGGAGATGGCCGGGCTGAGCCACACCTGGTTCCCAGGGGAGTGGCACAGGGTCCCAGCGGGCGCGCACCGTGTGCAGGAAGGAGAGAGAATCCCTGTCCCGAGGCAGCCCCCCCCCGCCCCTGCCCAGGTTGGTCCTTTAGGAAACAGAATCTGGATTCGGGGGGGCCAGGGAGCACTGTCGGGGGGCACCGAGATCCTCTCAGCCTGAGACGGGACTCGGGCCCTGCTGGCTCCCGGCCAAGGCAGTCTGCTCGGCCAACCTGGCGCCACAGCTGGGCACGCGCCAGAGCACCTGTCCCCTGGCACTGACGGTGCCCTCTGACGCAGACGCAGCTGTCGGGTCGGAGCGCGGGCCACAGGCAGCGGCCAGCCTGTCGGGACGATGGGACCGAGGCAGCGTCTCGGAAGCACAGCCCACGTGTCTGACCTGCGCTCACAGTGACGGCTCTGCTCCGAAGTTCCGTAAACGTCACGAGCGGACCTGAGATCTGTGTCTGCAGGAGGCACGCCCGGCGGCCATCGCGTCTGGCCAGGGGCCCTGCTCCCGGAGCTCCGAGGCAAGGGACAGACACCGCTGCTCTTGGACAGATTCCTGCCTCGCCAAAGCAACTCTAAGGATCGGGAACTAGAAGGGAAATCCACTCCAGCTGACACCTGGGGTAAGACTTCTGCTTCACCACCCAGCTCCGTTCGAGTGACTTTCCACGGAGCGGAGACGAGGAGTGGGCTTGCGTCCCCCTCAGCAGGCGGGCTCGGGGAGGGGCTGCAGTGGCCTCCTTTCCCCTAGAGCCACCTCTCAGGTGGGCAGACCAGCGACAGAACACAGGAAGGGGGGGGCGTCTTTCAGCAGGGACTCGTGCCTTGATTTCCACTTGGAAGAAAGAGAGAGAGAAGAATGGATAAAATGATGATGAAATATAACACAGCCATGGAGTGAATGAACACAACTACCCACGTGGACTCTAGCTCACGGCAACGGATGAACCACAACTACCCACGTGAACACTGACTCACAGCCACGGCAGTGAATGAGCCACGACCACCCGTGTGAACTCTGACTCACACAGCCACCCACATGGACAGTGACTCACAGCCACGGCATGAATGAGCCACGACGGCCCACGCGGACACTGACTCACACAGCCACGGCAGCTAATGAACCGCAACTGCCCACGCGGACGCTGCCTCACAAGCATCGTTCTGAGAGAAGGGAGCTGTGGCCGTGCGGTTCTCGATGCGGAGAGCTGGTCTGACACCGTTAATCCGCACAGAGAGCTCAGGACTCCGGGCTCGGGTGCCCTGGTTCCGGTCATTTCCTGCCACGTGATCTGGGTGTGATGATCTGTGCATTAAGAGTGCCCTCGAATCTGAACTTCCAGAACATGGAAAAAAGATTTGTTCTTTAGGTGGGGATTAAGCAATTATTTCAAACACCAGAGTGTAAAAAATTACAAAGAGCACACGCTCGTGAGGGGGTGCGATGATGTGTGTGCGTTGTGTTGTTCGTGGGCTCTCAGGGTGGCGCTCTCTCTCTCTCTCTCTCTCTCTCTCTCTCTCTCTCTCTCTCTCCCCCCCCCCCCCCGCCCCGCTTGCATTCGGTGTTCTCGAGCCGCTGCGTATGGACCAGATCGGGGTGGCTCCTCTTGGTGCTCTGCTTCTGTGTGCCGCTGTGCTCTCTTCTGTCTGTCTCTCTATCTCTGTCTGTCTCTGTAGTCTCTCCTCTGGTCTCTTCCGACCTCTCTCTGTGTCTGCTTCTGTGTCTTCTCCTGTGTCTTCTGTCTCGCCTCTGTGTCTTCTCTCCGCTCCTGTCTCTTCTCCTTGCTTCCGTCTTACCTTTGCCTCTACTTCTCTTCCACTTCTGTGTCTTCTCTGTGTCTTCTCTGCTGCTTGTGTCTTGTCTCTCTCTCTACTTCTCTCACAGTCTCAGTTTATACAGCAATCACATAGGGTCGTGACACAAAGGTGGGTTGAATATTAACAAATCAACAAAGAAGGGTAAGACCATTTCTCCAGGAGATTAACAAAATCTCATCTAAGGAGATCTGCTCAAGGGTGGGATCCAAACAAGCGTGTGTCACTTTCTTCCTTCCTCAGCTAGTAATCCGCTTAAATAGTTATAGCAAATCTACTTCTAATATTTCTAGCAATGTCATTCTGTATGAGCACAGTAAGAGATATATCAGACTTAAAGTTTGGTTCTTCCTGGGAACATCTCACTATATATTCCAGACCACAGTCCTCAGGCCAGGTTAGTCTTCCTAACCCCAGCAGGATCCCAGTCTCGTCGTTACTTCTGGATCATGACAGCATTTGTCTATGACCATGTTCTCAACTTATAGTTGAGTATTGTGGTGCTTTGGCCTGGCCCATTTTGATGCCAGGGCAGCTCACAGCTTGCCCTGGGTCCATTCCGTCTCTCAGGACCCTGCTTTTGGGGTGCTAGGAACTAAGGGCAACCGAGTTGAGAAAGCAGATGCCCGGGAGTAAATATTATTGGAGTCAATCAACTCCCAAGTTACAAAGCATAATATTAACTGTCTTCCTGTGTCCATACAGAAAGGACATTGCTTTAAGCTAAACTAAGTTTTCTGAGACAAAGCTGAAAGGACAAACCCAATGTTATCCTACACCAGGGCACCTCGGAGGGGGGTGGGTTGAGTCTCCCTCCCTGCCCCAAGCAGAGTCCTGGCAGCTGAAAACCTCCAGAACCCAGCCACAGCCATGCTCAAGGCCACTCTCCACATGCTCAGACGAGCCTCACCCATGAAGGAATCATCAGAGGAACCCAGGTATGCGGGACGCGTGGCTGAGATCTCCAAGCCTGTATGGATCGGGACTGGGACTCCTCCACACAGATCCCCCGTTTTCCAGTAGCTTGGCAGCCACACCCACAAACTGCCCCTGGTGCCATGTAATCTCATCAACGGCCAAGATCCAGAGACTATAAAATAAAGTGCCAGGAAGACAGCGATGCAGAATCTTGCACAGCAGAGCCTGGAAAACTACCTGTTGCATATTCGATATGCCAAAAACAGGAACAATCATGGGCCTCATTCCTGAGCTGAACATGGGAGGGACGAATGGAGACGTTACTGGCGCCTGCTCGAGCAAATCGATGAGCAACGGGACTACAGTGATACAGTGAACCCTATTTCAGATGTCGTTAACTTCAGGGGTAGCGCCTTCCCAGTCCCGTTAGAAAGCAACCCGTCGGCCCTTCCAAGGCAGCAGCCCCGGGGAGAGGCTCTGGGACGGGACGGGACAGAGACGGGACGGGCTCCAGGTGCTCTCTGGTGACTGTCTCTCCAGTCCCCAACCCCAGGGCCCAGCGTGCTCGCCAACACTCAGACAACGAGAGTAAGGCATTTGTATTAAATCTTTACTCACACTTAATATCTGCATGAAGATCTGAATTAATTTAATAATTTACACCAATTATGAGCCGAGTGGCCCCAGGGATCACACCCTTGAGGTTATGGAGATTAAGTGGCTTTCTAATCTTGCGGAGATGTCAAGTTATTTAGTGGATCACGGAACGCGTGAGAAAGTACGTGGGTTTTTTTTTTCCCTTCCTGTTAATCTATTCACTTTATACATGCTTTACTGCCTCTCTGGGGAGAAAATGTCCGAAATAAATAAACTGCTAAGTACGAAAGCAAACAACTAGGCTATATTTCGACTACAAGGTACAGAAATCAGTCTCACACATGCAGTTACCCAGGCGGGGAAGGAGGAAGAGGGAGGGGAGGAAGAGCAGAGGGAGAGACAGAGCAGGAAGAGAAACAGCCAGGACGGGGCAAGGCTAGAGGGCAGGAGGGGAAGACAGAGCAGGAGCAGGAGAAAGGAAAGGAAAGCGTGTCGGGAGTGTGGCGAGGGGCGGTGACCGGGGGTCAGGGGTTGGGAGTGTGGTGAGGGGCGGTGTCTGGGGGTCAGGGGTCTATTCACCGCGTCAACCCCAGAAGCCTGCAGCGCTCCTGTGATTTTCAGAGAGAAGCAATTTACTCTTTTTGGGGGAGGGACACCCCTGGCTTGCTCAGGGGACCCCGGGGAGCTGCTGTGGAACGGGGGTGAGCCGTGGCGAGCCGCAGGGCCAGGAGGGGCCGGGTGCCAGAGCCGGGACCCGAGGGCCGAGTCTGTAGCAGGCAGGAGCATCACGGCCCCGGCGAGCCCTCGGGGACGCAGCAGCGGGGCAGAGCGCGGACGGACACGGGATTCCCCGGGCGCGGAGGCCACTGTCAGGCTGGGACTCTGCACCCGTGGGGCCGGGGCGGGGCGGGGGCTCGGACCCCGAGAGTCGGGCCGGGGCGGGGGGAGGCAGAGCCGGGCTGCACGAACCTTGGAGCCGATTTCACAGACGTCGATGGGGTCGTTGTCTCCGCAGCAGTCCGTGTCCTTGTCCTTCTTCCGAGGGTCCTCCCAGGTCTGCGGGCGGAGGGGGCTGGTCAGCACCGGGAGCACCCGGGGAGCACGCGCAGGCCGGGCTGGGACGGACACACTTAGGGCCGGCGGGCAGGCGCTGGCCGTGCATGTGTGGCCCCTCGAGCCCGCCAGGAGTGACTCCTGGGGGCAGGAATAAGCCTGAGCCCAGACCGGACGGCCGGTGAGCGAGTGAGTCCGACCTGCCCCGGGATCTCGAGCTGCAGGGCCAGCGGCGGCAGGACATGCCCGTAGAGGGGCTGCTCCCCAGACCGCACGCGTCTGCTCGGTGAAGACGGGGCGCTGAGCTGGGCAAAACAAGTCCCGCCCTCCCGGCTACTGTCCCCGCTCCCAGCAGCTTGGGGCTTCCTGCAAAACATCACAGGAGGTAAAGACCCAAGAATCAAACATGCCGCGAGGGCTCTGGGGGTGGGCTGGGCCAGCCAGGGGCAGCCCTCGGGGCTTGCGGGACTCCCGGGGTGCTCAGGAGGCTGTGCGGGGTCAGGGCAGGAAGGGGCGAGTCCAGAGAGGTGACACTCTCTGTCCACAGGCCAGGCCGCGCCGGCCAATCAGGAAGGAGGGCGGAAGCGGGAGACGAAAGGGAAGGGGGAGGGAAGCCAGCCAGCGCCACGTGCCCAGCCAGGGATGGGGACGTGGCCAGAGTTGAGCCCCCGGCCTGCGCCCCCTCCAGCCAGGGCTCGGCTGCCCAGAGGACCCTAATTTCTCTCCCGTGGGCACTGATGAAGTTTTTTTCTTTCTTTTTTTTTTTTTTTTGGTGAGGGGGGGTCACACCCAGCGATGCTCAGGGGTTCCTCCTGGCTCTGCACTCAGGACTCACTCCTGGCGGTGCTCGGGGGACCCTATGGGAACCCGGGTCAGTCGCACGCAAGGCAAAGGCCCTCCCCGCGGTGCTGTCGCTCCGGCCCTGGTCACTGGTGAACTTCTCACCCCTCTCTTCATTCTTCAGTCGACAATGAACTGGACATATGTGTAATCTAATACATATGACGCTCTCTGCCATGACAACTTTCTAGAAGAGGGGAGCAGCTATGAACTCATGGTGGGGCGCAGTGAAGACCCCGCTCACATCACAGGCAGCTCGGAAGGATTCCTAGTGAACGGAGCCACGGCTTCAGTCAGGGCCAGGGAGAGCCACGCTCTCGGCGGGAAGCTCTCGGCCTGCCCCGTTCAGCACAAAGGCCGAGAGTGAAGCAGATAAAACATTTCTCACTGGCCCTTCATAGCTGAGTCCGAGGCAAAAAAAAAAAAAATTCAAAATGCCAAATGAGAGTTGCATACGCCACAGTCTGGGGCCTTGAGCAGAGATGTCTATACGGTCTGAAAAATTTACTGATAATAAAACCGTACATTAAAAAAGTTCAAATTTCTCAAGCTGACATGCCCTCAGAGCCAATTTCGGTTCAAGCCGTTCACAGGATTTGCAAGGCAGCATTTTCGGAAGACAGAGTTCCCCAGCCCCGCGCGCGTACCTGCGGGAGGGCCCCGTAGTTCCAGATGTAGCCCTTGTGGGGGAAGACGTTGGCCACGTAGCGCAGCCGCCCGCGCTTCACGTCCTGCCTGATGGGGTTCAGGGGCTCCTGCGTGGCGATCTGCACGGCGCGGGAGGGAGAGGAAGGGCCGTCAGTCCTGCATCAGGCCGGATCCACATCCGCTCTTCTCGGACCAGACGTCCAGGACCCGACTTACCAACTCCGGCACCTTAAACGCAGCTTTGTATTATTTTTGTTATTAATTTACAAAATTGTGCGAGGAGCATTTTGAAAAGGCCGCCCCGAGGGCGGGGATCTGGGATCCCTCTGACGCAACAGTAAGTCCATCCAAATAGCAGAAAGAGGCAAAGAGAGAGAAACCAACTTGCTCTTTCGGTTACTAACTCCGGGCATTTTACCATCACACTATGCCAGTACCCGTAAGCGAGGATTGTCACCAGGATATCTCACTTCAGCGCTGCCTTTCCACAGACGTGTGTAAACTGCCGTGCAAAAGGGGAAAACAGGCGCCATCCGAGTGGGCAAAAGCCACACCCGTGAGGGAAGGAGCCACAGCACGGCCGACAGGGCACTTCCCGGGCATGCGGCCGGCCCAGGCGGGGTCCCCCAGCCCACCAGGAGGACCCCTGAGCACAGGGCCAGGAGCAAATCCCGAGCACCACAGGTGTGGCCCCCAACCAAACACCACCACCACCACAACCCAGAGCAGCTTAAGTCCGAACCTTCTCCCGCCCCTGTGGGGGGAAGGGCCAGGGGCGAGGCCGGGAGCAGCAGCAGCCAGCAAGGCACTGTCCCCACTGAGGGCTGCTGACGCCTGGGCCGTGCCCCTGGGCCGTCTCCGTGCCACACCCAGGCGGTGGGAGAGTCGGGAGCCGCAAGGGTGCCGTCGACCAAGCGCGAGTCGAGGCTGTCACTGCCTCACAGTCGCCAAAGGCGGCTGCGTAACAGACCTGTGGTGGGGGGACGGGCGGGGGTCAGAGGTCACTGGTGCTCGGGGACGGTGGGGAGTGAACCCCAGTCGGCTGATGCCGGCAGACGCCCTCCCTGCTGTGCCCTCTCTCCTGCCCCGTTCCGAAAGGCAACAGGGGTGCCCCTGCCCGGCCCCCACACACGGACCCTGAGCTGACTCCGCCCCTCGCAGTACCCCCCCACAGGCCCTGAGCTGACTCCGCCACTCGCAGTACCCCCCCCCACAGGCCCTGAGCTGACTCCGCCACTCGCAGTACCCACCCCACAGGCCCTGAGCTGACTCCGCCCCTCGCAGACCCCCCCCACAGGCCCGGAGCTGACTCCGCCCCTCGCAGTACCCCCCCCACAGGCCCTGAGCTGACTCTGCCCCTCGCAGTACCCCCCCCCCCCCCGCCCCGCCTGCACCAGCAGGCGCAGCCCCCAAGCCACTGGAAAATCTACATCTCAGAATCTATTTTCGCAATATTTAATGTGAATGAGAGTGAAAAGCAGAAAACTTTTTCTCGTATAATATTCAGGGCTGGGGCGCTAGTCCGGCGGCTGGGCCTTGCCTGCGGGCAGAGCAAAGAGGAGGACCCGACTCTGCCAGCTGTGGCCCCAAAACTGAAAAAAAAAAAAAAAAAAACAAAGCAGTGCAATATTCAGCACTGAGTCATATTTTGCCTTTGTGAGAGTCTAATTAACGTCCCAAGAATATTTTCATTACATGAGAGTTTTCGGGTCACTCCAAACTGCACATCCTGTCCGGGGAACAGAGACAGAGACGATGGGGCCTCCCCCGCGCTGGGCCTGGCGGGGACAGGGCAGAGCCATACCTCCATCTTGGCGTTGGTCCACCGAGGCACTTCCACAACCATATGAAACAAATTCTGCAGGGGGGGAGGGGGGGGAGAGAGAGAGAGAGAGAGAGAGAGAGAGAGAGAGAGAGAGAGAGAGAGAGAGAGAGAGAGATTACACCTTTGAACCCATCCTTGATGTTTATCGTCCCTCTTCTAAGGGACTGCCTCAGGTTTTTGGTGTTTTGTGTTTTTTTTTTTTTGCTTTTTGGGTCACACCCGGCGATGCTCAGGGGTTACTCCTGGCTCTGCACTCAGGATTACTCCTGGCGGTGCTCAGGGGACCATATGGGATGCCGGGAATGGAACCCGGGTGGGCCACGTGCAAGGCAAATGCCCTCCCCACTGTGCTATCGGTCCAGCCCCTTCCCGACCATTTTTAATACACTTACATTTTGTATTAATAATACAGGATATTTTAAATACATTCCATACATGTCCCGGTTACCACAGACAGACCGTCGGTAAGGGCTGTTGGCACAGGGTGCGGGCTGCCCGGGGGCTCGGCCGAGGGAGGCTCCACCCACGCCGCAAGCCGCCGAGTGACGTCCTGGCCCCTGCAGAGGCCGCGCCCAGGAGGACAGTCTGCTGGCCCGTGCCAGGAGCTGGCCCTCGTGGTGTCCACGGCCGAGGAGAGAGGCCCGGGGAAGGCAGTGTCCCCCTCACTCCGCCCAGATGCGGGCCGCGGGCCACTCACAGGCCAAGGCTGGTGGGGGAAGGGCAGACGCGGGGCCGGGCCCCCTGTGCTGCGCGGCTGGAGACCCCCACATGGCCGAGGCCTCCCTGAACCAGAGCCTGGTGGCACACGGCCTCGGGCCCCGGAGCGCCGGGTGCTGTGACGGGTCAGGCCGTCTTGTCTCTCCCACAAGGTCTCGGGGCAGGGGCTGGAGCGATAGCAGAGCCGGCAGGACATTCGCCTTGCACGCGGACAACCCGGGTCCGAATCCCAGCATCCCAAGTAGTCCCCTGAGCACCGCCAGGAGTAATCCCTGAGTGCAGAGCCAGGAGTATCCCTGAGCATCGCCGGGTGTGACCCAATAAGAAAAAAAATAATTCATAAAAGGTCTCGGGGCAGCAGCTAAGGGGGAGGTGGGGGGGAGGCCGCGGCCAGGGGACTCCCCACACACACGTGAGCCCAGGGCACGGGGTGGCCGGCCACGGCCAGGAGCCCAGCGGGCTGCAGAGCAGCAGGGCTGGGGCACGGCCAGTGGGCAGGACCAGGCCATCACACACGGGGGCCACAGGCCGCAATCTGGGCCAGGCCTGGCGGTGAACACAGGACGCCAAGCAGGGGGAGGAGAGGCTGGCGGCCGGGGGGGGGGGCAGGGGGGACAATTCCGTGGGTGAGTCCCCCAGGCTGGCCTCACTGTGGGAACGAACCCACTTTCGGGGAAATCCAGCATTTCCCCCGCTACCCCTCACTGCTGGCTCCGGAGAACCGGCCATGCCCACGTCTCTCTGGCCACGGCCCCTGACCAGCGGTTTAAACAGCCTCCCCGAGGCCGACTAACGGTGACTACAATGCAACAATGTATCGAAATGTATCAGGAATAAAGGGTGAAAGGAACAGGAATCAAATCTCAGCTAGAGACTGCCTGGGGCACCGGCACCCTTCAGTTCTCTCCTTTCTTCTCTTCCTCTTCCGGTTTTACTCAAGAAATAAAAAGGACAATCTCGGAAGCAATGAGAAAGCTTTGAGGAAGTCGGTACAACTGACCGCTCAGAGCTGGGAAGGAAACGCCGAGCCCGACCTGCTTCCGGGGCCTTGGCGAGCCCGGCGGGGTCTGTGAGGGGCACATCAGGGACCTCTCGGCACTTCGGAGGCACGGGGCGGTGGAGGGGAGCTGAGAAGCGCGAGGACCCCCAATCAGAGTTTTCCAAGAAAACACCCAGAAGGCCGGGGGTCAGGGGCCCGGGACACGCCCACGCCACATGCCGGCCCTCCTGCTGGACGCGGCGCCAGGCATCCACGCACCCGGCTTGCGGCAGCCGATTTAGTTCCAACTAGAAATGAATTTTAATTACTCCGTCCTTAAGAAAAACAGCTTCTGTCCTCACGGGAGAGTGCGCCCTGGCTCTGAGAGGCCTGGACACAGGCCGAGTGCTGGCCAGCGCACGCCTGGACACAGGGCAGCACGTGCCTCCAACCCAGGGCCCTCGGCTCCGGCAGCCTCTGACCCTGACGAGGACCCATGCGTGACGTGTGTGCAGGACAGCAGGCCCTGAGCGGAAGCTGGGGACCAGGGGTCCTCTGAGAGGAAGGAGGGCGGGTGGCTTCTGACACGGGTCCCGTCCTGCGCCCGAGGAGGCGGGCTGGGGTGGGGGACACCGGGGCTGTGGTGGAGGGACGGTCACACTGGTGCGGCCGGAACGCCGAGTGCTCCGGACAACTGCAGCGTGAGCGAGTGTTTGAAGTGAAAATTAATTAAAAGAAAACTCTGTTCCTGGTGCCAGAGAGCGAGCACTGCAGGGAGGGCACTGGCCGTGCAGATGCTGAGCCGAGTCCAGCCCCCGCATCCCAGCTGGCCCCCGAGCCCAGCAGGAGTGAGCCCGAGCTCACAGCCAGGTGTGGCCCTCAAACACTCTTCCAGGCGGGGCAGGGTGGCGGTGTGGGCAGAGCTGAGAGTGCCCTGCCCCGGGTCTGATCCACGAGACCCCTGAGCACTGCAGGGTCAGCCCGGAGGCGTCTGGGAGCCTGACCACCACCGGGTCCTTGTGCAGAACCACTGCCTTGGCTCCCCTGGATGTCCCCAGGAAGCCCCCAAGGGGCAGCGTTGACCAGGACCCTTCCACAGTCCTCGGGCTGGACGGACAGATTCCTCCCCCGGACGGGTCTCAGGGCCCCAAGGCCCATTCGCCAGCGCCTGAGGCCCATGTCCCCAACTGCCTTGTGACCGGGGGGCAAAGCAGCAGTGCCCAGCAGGCTGCCCCGGGCAGCCCCAACATGGACAGGTCAGGGCCACTGGCCGCCCAGCTGAGGAAAACGCAAGGTAGCGCATGCAGGCCGCAGGAAGGAAGCTGCCCCCACCCCCCATACGGAAGCTGGGCTCATGAGCCCCAGTACTCATTGGGGGGGCAGGGAAATGGGGGGGTGGGGGGAGGTGGTGGGAGCTGCCGGCTACGCAGGGTGGACTCATAGCCCTGACCTGCGGTGGGCTTGGAACACGTCCATGTGGCCCTGCCTTAGTGGGACCCTTGTGGCCCCCACGGCCCCAGAGAGCAGAACCTCCTCCCGCCCCCGCCTCCCACGAGCCCACTCAGGAAGCCCCTGCACCTCCCTACCAGGGACAGTCGCTACGAGAAACCCACGTGCAGGGGCTGGAGCCAGGACACGGAAGGTCAGAAGGTACGGTGTCTGCCTTGCACGACCTGGGTTCGATTCCCAGCATCCCATATGGTCCCCCGAGCACCGCCAGGAGCAATTCCTGAGTGCGGAGGCAGGAGTAACCCCTGAGCACCGCCGGTGTGACCCCCTTCCTCCAAAAAAGGTCCCAGTTTGTTTCCTGCCTCTGGTTCTCCATGTCCGGCAGGAGGCGTGCGGAGAGCAGAGGCTGCCAGGCGGGGGGCGGGGCTCGGGGCGGGGCTGGGGGCGGGGCTCAGGGTCGGCGGGGGCGGGGCTGGCTGCTGCGTCCACACACGGTCCAGGCCCGCCCACGCGGGGCAGCGAGACACACACAGACCATGCACGCTCGCACGTTCGCTGCGGGAGGCACAGCGGGCCGGGGAGCAGCCGGGCAGCCGCCAGAGCGCACGGGGAGAGCGCACGGGGGGAGTTAGGAGCAGTCTGCACAGCGCCAGCCGCGGGTACCTCGTGGGCATCGGGCCGGGCTCTCTTGGCAGGAAGGCCGCTCCCCTGGAACAGAAAGAGGGTGCTCAGGGGAGCACTGGAAGGCGCTCGCCCGGGCCGCGCCCCCGGCTCCCGTGCGATGACGCGCAGGCAGGGGGCCTCTGCCCAGTCCTCCCGCACGGGGACGGGACTTGGGGGCCCACAGGCCACGGGCCCGGCCACCGCAGCCCGCGAGCCCAGGTCCTCTGGGGGCGGCTCCTGCGCCTCCGTCGGGCAGGGCCAGGAGGATGGGGATACCCGACTGGCCGCCGGCCCCGCAGGGCCCTCCCGGCACAGCCCGTCATGGCATTCCGGGCCCCGGAATGTTCTCTCCCTGCAGCACAACTTCCTGTCGCCATCTGGGGGCCACACTGGGGTGCTCGGGGCTCAGTCCTGGCCTGCGGTCAGGGCTTCCCTGAGAGGGTGCTGGGACCCGGCCTGGCCCGGCCACAGCCAGGGCCTGCTCCGCCACGCGTGCTCGGGAACGAGCCGCTCTCCAGCACACAGGCTCGGCCAGGCTGGTGCGTGCCAGTCATCACCTCCGCCAGCCACCGCCCCACTCGCTACTGCACCCTCGGCCCCTCACTGGCACCTGACTACGATCCCAGATCACACGAGTGCACACACCTCAGGGAGGTGGAGGCCCGACCCATCACGGGGGCACAACACACACACACGCACACACATGCACACACACAGATGCACATATAGACAATCACACATACACACATGTATGCACAAACGCCATATATAAACACACACGCACACACATATACATATATGCACACATGCACACACTACACACATGCACACACATGTATGCACACATGCACACATACACACATGCACACACTACACACAAGAACACACGTGCACATACATGAACACACACATACATGCGCACACGCACAGGCTCTGCGTGCACACATTCCCTCTGCCTCTCTGAGACTCACAGCAGGGACACACCCACGGCTGGCGCAGGCGTGAAAGCCCAGCCTGGCCAGACACCCCGGAGCGTGACAGGCAGTGGGGCAGCGGGCTCACGGCTCAGCAGGCCCCAGGGCTGGGGGCCCAACGCGCCCACCCCAAGAACAAGGCCTCCAAGGAAGCGACTCCAGGACACGGCGCTGGCACCGGAAGCGGCCCCTGCACCTGGGGCCCCGCGGTGCCGGGAAGTGCAGCTCCGGGGCCGCCGGCCGCCTGCCACTGACGCCACCCTGGGTCCTTCCACAGGCCGGGCAGGGAGCCAGTGGCCAGCCCAGGCTCCCGTGGAGCTGCAGCCCCCTCCACACCCCCTGGGGTGACAACTGCCCCCGCCGGGCTGTGCCCGGACCCCCCTGCCCGCCTCCTTCCCACGCGTGTCCGGGAGCCGCTGAGGCCAAGCCCAGGCGCCAGGCGCAGCCGAGACACAGGGAGGCCGCTGGCCTTCGGGGTCCACGTGCTGCTCTGGCCAGAGGTCGGCCTGGGGCGGTGGGGCAGGGCACGTGTGACACCCAGGTTCCGACTCAGGAGCCCCGCGGGGGTCTCAGGCGAGTCCCGACTGAGCTCACCACACGCCCCCTGGAGGCCGGGGACCTGCACCCAGACGCGATTCCCAAGGAGACGCAAGCTCCTGCTCCAGGCACGTCTGGGAGGAAGCTTCCAGAGGCTTTCCTGGTGACCCCGGGAGTGACCCCTTCCTCCGGCCCCCCAAACCAGCCGTTGCGTACCTCTGCAGAGTCGCCCGCCTTCAGAGGAATGTCGTGGAAGGGGGAGATGTAGTGGCCGGCAGCGTTCTCTGCGGAGGGAGACACGGGGTTCAGGCCAGAGACCAGCCGGACCAGAGACCAGCCGGGCACGCTCATTCCAAAGCGGCTTTGACTCCCGCCTCAGACCCAACTCGGCTTCCCCGGGACCCTAGACAGACACTGGCGATCCCCGGAGGCTTAGCAGAGCCGCAGCAGAGAAAGTGACGCCACACGCTACCCACCAGGAGGGCTGGCCACCTTGCTGCGGGCCAGGGGCCTCGGGCGGGACCAGCCCGAAAGGGCTCCTGCCGTCAGACTGGACCAGACTGACCAGAGACACACGAGCCCGACTGAAGCACCCAGATGCTTGGATAAGTCCAGTTCTTAAACTAGGTCACAACTGAGTGTGTGTGTGTGCACACACACACACAGGCACTGGGAGGGAGAGGAGGGTGTCGTGAAAAAAAAAACGTTAAAAGATGTTGCTTTAAAACAAATTTATGCTTTTGGGGCTGGAGCGATAGCATAGCGGGAAGAGAGTTTGCCTTGCATGCAGCCGACCCGGGTTCGATTCTCAGCATCCCATATGGTCCCCTGAGCACTACCAGGAGTAATTCTTGAGTGCAGAGCCAGGAGTAACCCCTGTGCATCGCCAGGTGTGACCCAAAAAGCAAAAAAAAAAAAAAAAAAAAACCCACCAAATGTATGCATTCTTCTTCTTAAGCTTGCACACCTCTCACACAACTACAGAGCTGGGGACACGCAAGAGTTTCCAGGCAAAAAGGGGCGGTGAGTGGCGGGCTGGCAGGGAGTGGGGGGGAGGCCAGTCTGCCCTGCCAACCCCCACCCAGGCCCGGGAGCCCCTGCGGGGGGACTCGGGCACCGGGCCCGCTGGGTGTCTGGGGTCCAGAGCAGCGGCCGGCAGGGTGGCCCCTGAGACAGGTCCCTCTGCCCCGTGGCCTCGTCCCCCCCCAGCCCCGATCTGCAGGGGAGTGACCCCAGAGGCCCCCGGGGGAGTGAGGCAGCGGCCACAGTGGGAGGACAGGGCGTCTGACCACCCCGCACTGGCCCCCGGGGGGGCCCACAGCCCTGCCCGAAGGGGCCTGCGGTCCTGGACAGTGCTGTCCCTTCCCCCCGACCCCGGGTCAGTCAGGGGGGAGCCTGGCCACGCAGCCAAGAGGAGCCCCCAGCTCCCCCAGGAGAGGAGCACACGGGAGCCCGCACTGGCCCTCGCTCAGGAGTGACTCCTGGTGGCATCTGGGGGTCACACCCAGGTCGGCCACGTGCGGCAGGTGCCCACCCCGCTGTGCCACCCTGACCCTCCGTGCCCCGACCCAGGCGAAGTGGGCTCAGGAGCCCGGCCCAGCGGCCAGGAGCACCCCGAGACCCCTCCCTCGGGCTCCAGCCCAGGACAGTGGGAGCAGCTGCCCGGACCCGCCCCGGGTCTCTGTCCCCGCGACCTCCGGACGCCGTCCAGCTTTTCAGAACCCGCTTCTCCAGGGCAGCGGGAGCGCATGGGCGAGGTGCTCGTCCGCCCCGGCTCAGTGCCCGGCACCCCGCGTGTACTGGCCCCGAGCACAGTCAGGAGTGAGCCCTGAGCACGGCCACCAGGCATGGCCCGGGGCTGACAGCACCTCTGTGTCCTGCTTCCCGCTCAGAGCTCCCCACGGCCCCCCCAGCCTGTGCTCTGTGCGCCCAGAACCCAAGCCAGGGGCCCCGCGTCAGACCTGGGCCGGCCCCCACGACTGTGTCCCCGGGGGCAGCTGGCCAGGCCGGGCAGAGCAGGCAGGCCGCATAGCGCCCCCAACAGGGAGGCAGAGAAGGGTTGGGGTGGTCTTAAAGAAAGGAGCGGGGGTGGGACTGGAGCAATAGTACAGTGGGTAGGTGTTTGCCTTGCACACGGTCGACCAGGGTTCGATTCCCAGCATCCCATATGGTCCCCTGAGCACCGCCAGGAGTAATTCCTGAGTGCAGAGCCAGGAGTGACCCAAAAATGAAACAAAAACAAAAGCAAACCCAAAAAACAGAACATGTAGGGCTGGAGTGATAGCATAGGGGTAGGGCGTTTGCCTTGCATGCAGCTGACCCGGGTTTGATCCCCAGCATCCCATAGGGTCCCCTGAGCACTGCCAGGAGTGATTCCGGAGTGCAGAGCCAGGAGGAACCCCTGTGCATTACCAGGTGTGACCCAAAAAGCCAAAAAAAAAAAAAACATGTAAAGTTGGTAAAACAACACCAATATCGGGAAACAGTGGCGGTGAGCTCCAGTCTCCCCTCAGCCGCCCCCTTCCAGGCCGGAGCAAAGCAGCAGGAACGACCTGCTTTCTCTACTCAAGCCGGCGGCCCACCTCGTACCAGCAAAACTCCCAACCTTGCAAAGCACAGTTCCTCCCCACCCTTCGGGGACGTCAGAAAGTCTGGAATAGCGAAGTTCCCAATCGCGGGTGGCAGAAGCGGAGCTGGCGGAGTGACAGGAGGGCCACCCTCTCCCCGCGCCTGCCCACAAGCGGGTGCTGGCCTGGCACACGACTGACCAGGCTCCACCCGGGCCCCCCAGCTGGTCCTCAGGGCGGGGCAGGCGGACCCCCCAGTGCAGAGCTGGGAAGAAAGAGAAAGCGCAGGACCCAGCGGGGGGGGGGTGATGCGGAGACACCGCGCGCTCACTCCCCGCAGCTGCGCCGGTGGTCTCGCTCTGCTTTGGGGGGCTGCTGTCTGGTGCTCGGGAGTCACTCCCGCAGAGCTCAGGGGACCGGGCGGTGTAGGGGCTCAAACAGCTGCTGTACCCCGCGGCCCCTCACCCCCACCCCCCAGACCCCCGTCCTGCCGCAGCCCTGGACGTGACTGCCCCCTTCCCTTCCCGAGCGCTCCCGGAGCTCAGAGGACAGGGACCCCCCACGGGGCAAAGGGGCGGCCCCGCGGGCCCGTGTCCGAGAAGCCCCCTCCCCGCCCTGCCCACGCGGGCCCACCCGGGCTGTCCGGGCTACGGCGCAGAGGCGGCTGGGCTGCCCCGGTCGGGGGTCCCCGGGCCGGCCCTGCTCGGGGGCTGCGGCACGGGGCTGTCCGCGGGCCCACCGGAACCCTGGCGCCCCGACCCCACCTCCTGGCCAGAGGCCCCTCGGGGCGCCCCTGGGGCGGGCCCTGAGGGCAGCCGAGCCCGGGCTCCCCGCGCGCGCCGGGCCGGGGCCGGAGGCCGGAGGGTCCCCAGCCGCGCGCCAGCCCCGGGCTCGACACGGACACGGGCCTGCGCGCCGCGCGCCGCCCCCGAGAGGCCCTTCCGGTCAGCGCGACCCCCGCCCCGGCCCCGCCGCGGGCGCCGCCTCCGGGCAGGGCCGGGCACGGGAGCGCGCCGCGGGGTGGGCGCCGGGCGGGGGACGCGCAGCTCCGCCCCCGCGGGGCCGACCCTCCCCGGGACTGGCCCTGCGGCTCCGCCCCCCGCGGGGCCGACCCTCCCCGGGACTGGCCCTGCGGCTCCGCCCCCCGCGGGGCCGACCCTCCCCGGGACTGACCCCGCAGCTCCGCCCCCCGCGGGGCCGACCCTCCCCGGGACTGACCCCGCAGCTCCGCCCCCACCCCCCTGCAGCTCCGCCCCCGCGGGGCCGACCCTCCCCGGACTGACCCCGAGCTCCGCCCCCCGCGGGGCCGACCCTCCCCGGGCCTGACCCTGCGGCTCCGCCCCCCGCGGGGCCGACCCTCCCCGGAGTGACCCCGCAGCTCTGCCCCCCGCGGGGCCGACCCTCCCCGGAGTGACCCCGCAGGCTCCGCCCAGCCGGGACCCGCAGGCTCCGCCCCCCGCGGGACCGACCCTCCCCGGCCGCCGGGACCCCCAGGCTCCGCCCGCCCGGCGCGTCCGCGGCCCGGGCCCGCCCCGGGGGTCCCCGCCGCCCCTCGTTGCTGCGCGACGGCGCCCGGGGCGCGGCCGGGCGGGGGGGGGCGGTACTCACTGAAGAAGAGGCGGAAGTCGGCCGAGCGCGCCGCGCCGCGCTGCTCCGTGCGGTACTGGGCCATGGCGCGCCGCGCGGGCCCCGCGCCCGCCCCCCGCCCCGCGCCGGGGACCCCCGAGCGCCAGCCCCGGGCCGCGCGCGCCAGCGGCAGCAGCGGCAGCAGCGCGCGCATGGCGGTCCCGCACCCGGCTCGCGCGCGCGCGCCCCCTGCCGCCCGGCCCCGGCCCTGCACCTCCGCCCCGCGCGCGCGCCCCCTGCCGCCCGGCCCCGGCCCTGCACCTCCGGAGCCCGCGCCCCCGCCCCGCGCGCCCCCTGCCGCCCGGTCTCGGCCCTGCACCCCGGCACCCAGAGCTCAGGGACCCCCCTGGGGTGCAGGCGCCCCGCCCACCCTTCTCGGACACCGGGTGCCCTGTGCTGGTCCCTGCACCCGCCCCGGCTGCTCCTCGGCCTGCGGGCGCACTGCGCTGCTCCGGGCCTGTACACAGTGCTCTTGGTTGGGGACCCCCAGCTCTCTCCTGGGCAGAGAACTTTCCAGAAGCCCCTGGACACGTGCACTGGGCGCACCCGGCTCTGCTCTCGCGTCCAGCAGACGCCCCTGGGCAGGAGGGCAGGGAGCCTCTCCAGGGACAGCCTCAAAAACTTAGCAATTTCTGCAAAAGCGAAGCAAAGTGGTTGTCCCTCCAAGGTCAGGTCGTAGAGGGACAGATAATCTGATTTTTTTTTTGATGGCTGAAATTAATTGGAATAAAGTTGGCTTATAAATGAAACTCTACTGCTTGAAATTAGACCATCTAAATGAAACACCTGCGCTAAAGAAAAAGGCAACTCCAACTTGTAGTCTGACTCCTGCCAAGACTTGGTGTAGACCGTGTTGAATGATTTCCAAGTCGCAACGACAGGTCTGAACCTTGTCTTGGCCGATGGCCTTTGTCTCCCCGCGGCTATAAACTAGGAGAATTCAGGAGAATACAGCAGCTTTTAGAAATTCAAGAAATACTACCATGGTTAAGGTTCCTGCCTTGCAAGCAAGCAGCTGCTTCTGGTTCGATGTTTGGTACCATGCAGGGTCCTCTTCACCCCGCCAGGAGTGACCCCTGAGCACAGAGCCAGGAGTAAGCCTTGAGCACCACCGGGTGTGACCAAAAGCAAACAAAAAGTTGGCCGGCACCCACCTTCCTATTGGCAGCTACTTGCAAGTGAAAATGTTTCCATGATGGCTCTGAGCTGCCTAGAGATGACCCCTGGATCTGGGCTGCGGTCAGGATGTCGGTCAGCATAAAGGTCTGGAGGGAGGTGGGACATGGCTCTGCCGTCAGATGGAACCAAGAGACTGTCATTGCTGAGGTCAACTTCGTGGGCCACAGAGACTGCCCCAGCTCCAGCCATCACGTCTCCACCCTTTAGCCACGAGGACGAAGAAGCAGCGGGACGGGGCCATTCCCCTAAGAACACATTTCAGAAGCTGCTCACCCCACTTCTGCTCGAGTATCACTGAGGGTACTCAAGTCTGCTGGCCACAGAGAATCATAAATCAGCAACCGTCTAGAGAGGCTGGTGGTGGGAACCGCCCCAGGTGGTCATGACCCACACTCTGCGCTTCTTCAGTACAGAAGAAAAGGGAGGTGAGGCACACTGGGTCAGAACCAGAAGTTCGCTGCAGGCATGAATTCCTTTCCCTCAGAAAGAAGCCCGTCGTTTGAAGAGTTTGTGTGAACTCTACGTGGTTCCACCCCAGTGATGATCAGGGTTCATCTCCCGCCTGCTTCTCTTGGGTCCGTGGGTTCTTTTTTGCACCTCCGGTGGTCCCCACACCTAAAGATAGGGCCCTACACAAGTTACAGGAAGGCTGCCGTGACTAGCCAGTCGGCACTGGAGAGGAATCGAAGACCCAGGATGTCTCTGTCAAGAGCAAGCTTTGGGGGGCTGGAGCAATAGCACAGCGGGTAGGGTGTTTGCCTTGCACGCGGCCGACCCGGGTTCGATTCCCAGCATCCCATATGGTCCCCTGAGCACCGCCAGGGGTGATTCCTGAGTGCAGAGCCAGGAGTAACCCCTGTGCATTGCTGGGTGAGACCCAAAAAGCAAAAAAAAAAAAAAAAGAGCAAGCTTTGGGAGGTGTTGCCGCGACCCCGCTAAACCGTAAGGTAGATTCCCCGCAGAAAGGAGGGTCTTCGTGTCTCTGTGCATCTATCACAGCTGCTGCATGATTTTATTTTTTTCCTTATGTGAGAAAAAAAGTTTAATTGTTCTGTTAACCTTTGAAGATCAGATGTTTCACCCAGACGAAATTCTTCTGAGACAAGATAGTGGGCTAATTTCTGGTGATCTATAGATTCTTAGAATAAGACCACACGTTCCAGGCGTCCTACTTCAGATATATTATTGCTTCATGGCATTAAAATGATGACTATCTTTAGGAAATTGAGAAGAAAATACTTTTCCCCAGGGAATTCTTACGCGGATTAACCCTATTCTCCGTCCCTACCGTCTATAATTATCCACTGGAGGCTCCAGGAATAGCTCTGAAGGTCCCTTGCCAACACCTTGCATTAAATCTGACAAACATCTTATTCATAACTGCCAACAACTTATGTGCATCCTGACTTAAAGAGACCAATAGAAATATTAAGTATTTTAGAATATGGAATATTTGCTTACAATGAAATATTGATGACAACTTACTATCTTGTAAATCCACATTTTAAAGTGTCGTTAAGTTTATCACGTGATCATCACTGTATCACTGTCATCCGTTGCTCATCGATTTACTCGAGCAGGCACCAGTAACGTCTCCATTGTGAGACTTGTTGTTACTGTTTTGGCATATTGAATATGCCACAGGGAGCTTGCCAGGCTTTGCCGTGTGGGTGGGATACTTTTGGTAGCTTGCTGGACTCTCTGAGAGGGACGGAGGAATTGAACCCGGGTCGGCCACATGCAAGGCAAACGCTCTAACTGCTGTGCTATTGCTCCAGCTGTCACATGTTCATAGATAAAACAAATTTACTAAATTAGTTTCTAATTATTACTTACACTATCAGTCATTCCCTGCGGTTTACTGAGAGCTAATGATCATTATTAGCGATGTTAAACACCAGTAATCCAAAGCAGTAATAGCTAACTTAGTTTCATTTCTTTACATTTTAAAATATCAGCTTCTGAAGACAGTATTTATTATGTTTGGTAGAACCCACGGCAAGCAGTGCTGGGCCGGGGAGCAGGGGCCCCTTGGAGGTGGGGGTCCGACTCAGGGTCTCACACATGCAAGGCACGTGCTCCATGGCCTGAGCTGTCTCCGGGTCCCCGGGGGTCAGTTTTAGTACGTAATACTCAGCCGTGTGGAAGTCAGATGCTGCGCCTCCCCTCTGATGTGTCCTGCCCCGTCAGGGGACAGGTTCAGGTCCCCAGGCCGGAGAGTCACAGCGAAGGCCCACGATGCCTTTGCGGACGGCCCCAGAGTCACGGGGCACGAGGCAGCCGGGGCAGGGAGCTGGCTCGATGGGACTGGCTTAGCAGTCTGGCGGGAGAGTGAGAGGAGAGATCCAGAGACAAGTGCCCGGGCAGGGCCGAGACCTGAACCTGGGGCGAGAAGCACCCGGCCACTGCCCCGGCAACAGGGAGAAAGGCGCGTTGGCGTTGGAAGAAGTGTCAGGCCCGGCACCCGGCTGGAAGGGGTGAGGGTGGAGGGAAGCACCCAGCTTTCTCCCGCGACCGCGGAGAGCTGAGGTCGGTCCACGGTGCCAAGGGGCTGAGCTGGCGTGGGACACGCTGAGTTGCGGTGAGACCAGGCGCTCCGGGGAAGGCACCAGGGAAGGCCCCACCTGCTGCCTCCCCGGCTGAGGGCAGGGGTGGGGACCAGCTGTGCAAAGGTAGGGGAGGGAGTGGGGCGGGCGGGACTGGGGCACCAACCAGGAGCTCGGCCTCCTTCAGAAGCCCACTGTGTCGGAACCTCAGGCGCGAGGGCTGGACTAGGTGCTGCTTCGTACAGAGAAGGAGGAGCTCTGCCACCGGCTCTCTGGGCAGAGACGCGCCTTCAGCTGGGGCACAGCCCCCGCCAGGAGAACGTGGGCGTGGGGGGCGAGGGACTGGGCTCTGCTCGGAGAAGTGTTGGGCACGAACCCCAAGTGCTTTAGGCTTCATCAATGAATTTCCCCCTCCCTCCCCCGAGAAGCTTGCAGTGCTCTCGTGAGCACCCCGAATCCCGCGAGTTTATCTTTAACCTCCCTGCAGGCCTTACCTCTCATTGTGCATCCCCTAGGTCAGGAATTCCTGGTTACTTATCAGCCCAAACTCCTGGAGATTCTGGACTTTGTGTTTGAAGTGAATCGCTCGCTTTCCCATTTCCCCTTAGCCTTTCCATGTCTTACCGTTGAGCAATGTCCGTTGCTTAAACGCAGGGAGACCATTAAGGCTATTTGGGAGCTGATCGACCCTGAAATATGTCTGCTCCTGGGCATCCGTCACAGTTACTTGACTCAGGCCGTGGTTCCGAATACCCCAAAGGGACGTCCCACCTTGGGACTGGGGTGGACTCTGGGCGAGCCGTGGAGCTGGCTCGGCACCCAAATGGGACAGTCCGGGAAGCGTAAAAGCACGGTCTTGGTGCAGACTGTTGTGACTGTGTTCCTTAGTTCAGACTGTCCGACAAAAGCAAGCACTCTCCGCCAAGGAAGCCACCACACGCCAAGAAACACGAGTGCCAACACAGTGATCTGCAAGCAGGAAGCAGTCCACACGTGCACCGGAGCCCCAGAACCATTCCAGCACCCCTGGGGGCCAGCATGGCCCCGTCTGGGAGAGTCAGCGTTCTGGCCTCCCCAAAGGAAGACGCGGCTTCCCAGAAGCAGCAGAACGTGTGCTCGTGCTACTGAAGCCACCAAGAGGAGGACAGTTAAGACTGTTCCTGAGAAACTGTAGCACGCGCACCCTCACACACACACACACACACACACACACACACACACACACACACACAGAACCCGCAAGAGAGTGCGGGGCGTGGCTGCCCACAGCCCCACCCACTATGCACAGGACAGGGACGGAAGACAGCCCTAGAGGGAGGCTGAGTCCGTGGAGCCGTAGGAAAAGCTAAACCAAGACAACCCACGGCTCTGGGAGCCTCTGCAGGGAGAAAACGCGGGCTGGGTGTACGCCCTGGAGAGAAAGGGGGAGCAAGGGGTGAACACCTCGGGGGGAGATCCCGGCACGAGCCCCCAAGCCGTCAAATTAACTTTCAGGCAATTAACGTTCTCCGTGGTCCCTGAAATCTTGGCTTTAGGCGTCGTGCCTGGACACTGAGGGGACAGGGCGGGGTCGCCTCTGGGGGGTCAAGGGGACCCTGTCCAGGGAGGGGCCGCCTCCCGCTGGTCCGCTTGGGTCAAGTCTCGTCGTCAGCCCGGCTGCTCCACCGCCGTCCCCTGACGCGCCCCGCGGATGAGGGAGACCGTCCGGCAACCACAGCAGACGCGGCTCCAGCTCCTGTCGCCCGTCTGCAGAAGCGAGAGTTATTCCGTGGCAGGAGGCGGGGAGCCTTCCTGGGGGACCCAGGGTAATTTCGCTCTTTCAGAGAACCTAGCGTACTATTCCTTTTGGAGAGAATTTCATATCCTTTTCTTTTAAAGTTAATATCCTACCTAATTTTTATTTTATAAAATGTTACCTTCTGCCTTCCTCTGCCCCCAGCAACACCTCCTTAATGGAAAAGTTTAAATTCTCAGAGGCCCTTTTGTGAAGAGTGACTGAATACCTCATTTGAAATGGGAAAACGTTTCTTTTCCATATATGCAGCTATTAAGTAGCACCTAATTTTAGCTCTCACCTCAGAGGTTTCTTAATATAGAGTGAATTTCTGAATGAGGCCGTGGCTCACCGGTAATAGTGTTTTTTCCTTTTCCTTTGTAGTTCCCGGATCTTATATATACCCACCAGCTCCTCACCTGCATGGTAGTTTGCAGGTCGCTTTCGGGGACGTTCTCAAAATAGTCTTCAACTCAAATATGGGAACATAACTCCGTGTAGTTGGAGTGGAGAGAGGACTTGACAATTCAGTCTGAGTGGGAAAGAGACTTCCCACAGCGCCGTGTCCAGCGTCCTGACCAAGGAGACGGCCTTGGGGCCAGGGTCACACAACCTCCATCCCAGCGTTTGTCAAAATGGCAAACTTTGGATTTTTTCATTTTATCATCCTACATGGCATTGTTTTAAACCAAAATTAAACAATATCAGTATTTCCTCATTTATAAATTTTACTTGAGAAGAATTAATAGGTTGTCACAAAAGATTTCTTTTTTTTTTTTTTTTTTTTGCTTTTTGGGTCACACCCGGCGATGCTCAGGGGTTACTCCTGGCTCTGCACTCAGGAATTACTCCTGGCGGTGCTTGGGGGACCATATGGGATGCCGGGGATCGAACCCGGGTCGGCCGCGTGCAAGGCAAATGCCCTACCCGCTGTGCTATCGCTCCGGCTCCCAAGATTTCTTATTAAGGGGAAATTTACCTAATCTGAGCATGTTGTGGGACGGGCAGGTCTGGCCTGACATTGTTTCCTGAGCACTGCCAGGAGGAGTTCCCTGAACACCTCCAGATGGGGTCCCAAAACAAAAAGACTAAGAGGGAAGTTTATCCTTTTCTCCCTCAGAGGACATTTGGACTATTTCTATCTTTTGCTTGTTTCAAACCATGCCCTGTGAAAATTTGTGTGTTAGCTGCCGTGTAGCTTTAGATCTTCACTTCTCTTGGACCTGTGTACTCCAAGATTTGAGTTTCTGGGTCATTTGACAGTTTTCTGTTAAATTGTGAGGAGACACCAAACAGCTGCTTCCACAATCACTATATCACTGTCATCCCGTTGGTCATCGATTTACTCGAGCGGGCACCAGTCATGTCTCCATTCCTCCCAGCCTTGAGATTTTAGCTGCCTCTCCTTACTCGTCCTTCCCAACGATTGGAGGCTCTTTCAGGGTCAGGGGAATGAGACCTATCATTACTGTTTTTGGCATATTGAATATGCCACGGGGAGCTTGCCAGGCTCTGCCCATGCAGGCGGGATACTCCCGGTAGCTTGCTGGGCTCTCCGAGAGGTATGTGTGTATATGTACATACACACAGTAATATATATATAACTCTCTTTGATTTGTTGCCTACAGTCAGAACTCCATCAAGTATGGTGGGTAATTACAGAAAATAGGTAGGCAGTGTCTTATAATGTGTCGGTCTGTAAAGTGGCCTGGGGCTGGCCGTGGTTGGGTAGTGGAGGTCGGCTGCCGGGGCTGGGTCCCTTGGGGCGGGGAGGGCTCTCACCTGCCCCCTCTGGGGTGCCCCGAGTGAAAACAGCCTGTCTCGGAGTCTGGTGGCATGGCTATGGGGCCTCGTTTTATACTCCCATTTGGGAGGAACAGCTCTGGAGGGTGGCCAATGAGGAGGCAGGCTGGGCAGGGTGTGACTTATGGGTGTGATCCCTGGGTCACTGGAGACTGGGGGGGGCGGTGGAATAGCAGGCAGAGGATCTCTGCTTCCGGGTCCCGTTGAGTCCAGAGTCCAAGGTCACAAAGTTCCGCATTATCTAGGTTCCGTGGGACTTTATTCATGCATGAGGCTCGGCCTGAGTGTCCAGAAAGCGGCCTGGAGTGTGGTGGCTGTCGGGTAGTGGAGGTCGGCTGCTGGTCTGGGTCCCCTGGGGTGGGGAGGGTTCTCACCCGCCCCCCCCCACCCGGGCGCCCTGAGTGAAACAACCTGGCTCAGAGTCCCACAATATGCGCATCATTTGACCCTCCCGCCCGCAACGCCTGAGCCTTCTCCACAGTCTTGCCAACTTGTTACTTTCTGAGATTAAAAAGATGATTATAGCCATTCACCTGGTCGTATAGCGGTGACTCATTATCTTCTTAAAATTTTCTTAGTGCCCAATTAAGTGAAAAATTTTCATGTTCTTGTGAGTCAATGTTTATATCTTCTTTGGAAAATTTAATCCATCGCCCACTATTTACTTATATTGTCTCTTTTGTTGGTGACTTAAACAAATCGTAGTAAGTTCACACAATGGGATATTATTTGGTCATAAAGAGAAATGCATTTTAGTATCTGCTATAACTTTGATGGACATCACAAGCATTATTGCTAGTGGGAAAAAAGGCCAGAAACAAAAGGTCACGTGGTATGTAATTACTTTTGTGGGAAATACTCAGCACAGGCAAATTCACAGAGACAGACAAGTGGCGACCGTGAGGGTGGAAAGCGTTTGCTTACAGACTGTGGAATGTCCTTCTGGGGTGAGGAAGATGCTAGAGGGGGGTGGTCTGCCCAGCGCTGTCATGGAACTAGCAGCCCTTGCACTGGACACGCCTTTTTTTTTAAAAAGGGGGAACATTCGGTGTGACAAGGTTGAAATAACTGCTTTAAGGCTTCCTGCCAGTTCTGTTCCATGGTCCCTCGTGATCAGTCTTCTCAAAATAGTGTTTGGAAATATGTAAAAGGTATTGTTAAGAGTCAAACAACAATATTAAAATTAATTTACAAAAATCTTTCATTAAAAAAAAAAGGTTAGGGGCTGGAGAGATAGCACAGCGGATAGGGCGTTTGCCTTGCACACGGCCGACCCGGGTTCGATTCCCAGCATCCCATATAGTCCCCCGAGCACTGCCAGGAGTAATTCTTGAGTGCAGAGCCAGGAGTAACCCCTGAGCATTGCCGGGTGTGACCCAAAAACAAACAAACAAAAAAGGTTATTGATTCATTTGCACATCTTTAAACACAGTTTCACTAAATTTGCTATCATCCATTAAGAGATTTGCTTCTTCCCTAGCAGGAGGGATTAAGTGGCCAGACCTATTGGCTCCCACCGCTCTGAACCGGGGCGTAAGGCCGAGACATCTGCCTCAGGGGAAATCATCCAACAACTATAGAAATAGCCGTTTCTGCTACAGACCAAAAATGCCCAGTCCCAGTGCTACTGGGGGGTCGTGGCCCACATTCGTGACCATCAAGCCTTAGAAGTGAGCGTGGGGCTGTGACTAGAGGACTGACTGTGTGCAGGAGCCCTGGGTCCATCCCTGACACCGCAGGGTCCCCGAGCACTGCCAGCTGTGCACATACTCCTGAGAGGGAAGTTAACGAAAGTCAAGGCACAGCACAGCCCACGGCAGCAGCCACGTGAGCAGCCGCCCCGTTCCACAGCTTCTCCAGAGTCTGGGAAGAGCTGTGACCAAGCCGCTGACACTCACAGGCCTGGCTCCCGCAGGGACACCTCCAAACCCCACAGTCCTGACAGCCCCGTAGGAGCACAGCCAACTGGACGGGAAAGGAGCATCGAGACCAGCGAAGCTCAATAAGCAGAAGCAATAGCACGAAGGTTCACTCGCAGCAAACAGCTGAGTGAACCCTCAGACAGCGAGTGAAAAAAACACCGGTGAGCTATAACAATTTCCACAAATTTTCCTTTTTTAATCATCCCATTAACCTTGTTGTTGCTACAAGCAGCAGGAAATAAATGATTTTGTGGCTGCCAAGGAGGCAGGTGGGAAACTGGGGACTCTGGTGGTGGGATTGGGGTTGGAACATGGGATGCCCAAAGCAACGGCATCGTGAACGACTTTGTGAGCCACGGCGTTCAAGTGAAGAAGAAACTTTTCACTAACGACAAGAAAGACTTGTATAAACCTACGTCCCCACCCCCGGGTTCCACCCGCATGGAACAGTCCCAGCGAGCGGGAAGGGCATTCTTCCTCCTGAACCGTCTCAAGTGCTGAGGGGCGGGTGGAGGACGAGAGGACCCTGGGAAGTGTGTGCTGGACACTGGGCTTCTCCTCAAGGCTTGGGGCTGGAGAATAATTAAGGGACGTATCTGTCTCACTCTTATGAGCATTTTCTCCCCAAGTTAAGAGAGTTTGATCTAAGACTTTTTTTTTTTTTAAATTGGGGGCAGTCAGTAGGGTTGGAGCCTCGAGGGTTCAGGGGTCTCTCCTCACGGGGCTCAGGGGAGCCTGCGGGGCAGGATGGACAGTGGACTGGCTGCCCGGGGCCCTGGTGCTTCTCGGGCCTCCTCGAACACTCCTTTCAGCAGCCACCAAGCAGAGAGAGAGAAAATTGATTGAGAGACGTGAAATTAGTTTTATTCCTTCTTGTGTGGGGAATGAAAGAAGTCGGTAGCATGCAAGAATTGTTTTCTGAGTGACTCCCTCTGTAAAGATCCTATTCTGACTCCAGGTGCCTCCTAAGAGAGAATAGAATTTTGTCACGTTGTTTTCAGCCAGGTTCCACTGACATGCCGAATAGATCTGGTGTTAAACTTTCTTTCTTTTTACTGACTAAATTGGAGATAGTAAAATTAATCCATCATACAAAAAAATCACCTGTGATTTAGTTACACATTGTTAAGTGGCATTTTTTTTTAAAAAACAAGTTTTTCCTGATTAAGCAATATTACTGCTTCAAGGCTAAAATAATCATGAGAAATTTCAGCTCCAAATGACACACTATAAGTCCCTTATAATATTATAAATATAGTAACCATGGGAATATTCTAATCTAATTCAAGGGTGAGCTGCTAAATCAATACTAATAGGTTCTGGGCAAAGTCTAATGACATAACCCATTTCCTCTCCCACCTTCTCAATTTTCTCTTTCAGCCTCGAGCTGTGGGAATTCATTTTGTTTTCCAATGGTCCAACCATAGATCTACTTTTTCTCCTCTTTTATACCATTCTCATTTCAAGTTGGATTCAAAAGAACTTTGGGTTTTGGCACCGGAGAGATAGGACAGCAGGTAGGACACTTGCCTTCCACGTGGAGGACCCGGGTTCAGTTCCCAGCATCCCATCCGGTCCCCTGAGGACCACCCGCTGTGCTATTGCTCCAGTCCACTTCTAAGAGTAGTGTAAAAAGG
The DNA here is from genome assembly GCF_027595985.1 of Sorex araneus. Lineage (NCBI taxonomy): Eukaryota > Metazoa > Chordata > Mammalia > Eulipotyphla > Soricidae > Sorex > Sorex araneus. The sequence goes on from NC_073307.1 coordinate 2,857,398, forward strand.
AAATAAAGTACAGAGGAAGAAAAATGAATATGAAGTGAATTCCTCCCCTTTTCTAGGGGGTGCACACCCTGCAGTGCTCAGCGGTTACTCCCCTCTCTGGGCTCAGGGATCACTCCTGGTGGGGCTTGAGGGCCAGACTGGATGCCTGGATTGAACCCAGGTTGGCCGCGGGTCAGGTAAGTGCCGTCCCTGCTCTGCCCTCTCCAGCTCTAACTTACCCTTCAGGTGAGGAAGGGAGGTGAGCGAACTAAAGAGTATTTTAAAAATTTTCAGTAACTTTGTGGGACTGACAACTGGTCCTTGTCTATGAATGAGACTTTTCATTCAAGTTGTGCATCTATTCCTTTAACTGATCAGCCGTAAAATTCAAATATCCTTGTCCCAGACCTGGACCTGTAGGCTTCTCTGCACACCGGGCGAGAGAAGACGAAGCGTGTAATCCCCGTGCAGCGGAACAGGCGTGTTCCCTTCCTGGCAGCCCTCACAGCTACTCTGTGCAAAAACATATTCAATAGTCTCTTCTTGGAAATGTCACCCAGAGCAGGTCATCAGCCACTTAAAAAATGCCGGTCTCATCATGTCCTAATGAGCCCTCATTTGGGCCCCCCCGAACGATGCTATTACCCGGTGAAATCGGATCCTTTCCCTGCTTCAAATGACCTTCAGCTCTTTCCAAAGACCAAATGACTCAAAGAACAGAGATTTAACACCACTGGCAATATTCCAAAAACTGACATAGGCTCTGGGGGAAGGAATGCAACAGCCCCAGGAAGGGACCCTTCCAGAGCTCACCACCGCTTCTGGCTTCCCATCTGTCACTGGTCCTACTTCCTTAGCTCTCGGTCACCACACCAAGGAAGACACTGCGGCCTGATGGAGCCACTCGAAAGTCTTCTTTGGGAGTGGACTGTCCACACTTGGGGGCTTCCGGGAGGAGCCGCCTGCACAGCTGCCCTCTGGGTTATCTCTTGGCCACCAGCGAGAGTGGACGTTGCTGGGAAGAACAGATGCAGAACTCCCAACGCCAGAGGCAGCACTTGGGGGACCACGTTGGAACGTGAGTATATGACATAATTCAAAACCTGGCGGGGTGAAAGCATCATACATTTGAAGGAAAAAAAAATCAACTCACATTTTTATGCAGTTGTAAGTTGTTTCCAAATATGGGAGTCAAGAGCACCCACACACTGCAGTGTATTTAAAGTAGGATTTTTTTCCCCTCTTACATAGTGATATTCGGAGCAACGAAGTCGGTGACTGAACTCCAGCCCGGGGTGTCTCTGAGGAGAAATATGCTGCAGATGACACACAGGTCCACGTCCTCAGCACCACCAGCACTGTAAGATCTTCTAGGGAGAGAAATTTGGGATTCTGGGCATTTGCACAGACCATTACAAATTTTAAGTTATGATTCGTTTTCTACTTTTTGTTTTGGCTCTACCCAGTGGGTCTTCCCTGGGGCTCCGAGCTCAGGGACCACTCCTGGCTGGCTCTCGGAGCTTCTGTGGAGCTGGGGACGGAACGGGGTCGGCTGGGGGTAGGACCAGTGGCCAACCTGCTGTGCTGTCACCCCAGCCCCTGTTGGAACTCTTTGTGCTTTATGTTTTATAGCATTTGCCCTTTACTACTGGGTATTTGATTTAAAATATTCTTATAACTCATAGCCATTAATTAATTAGTTATAAACATTTCAGTTCATTATTCCTCTGAAATCTTGATACACATACTTTTATTTTTGGCAATTAAATTTCTATTTTTAGGGGCTGGAGCAATAGCACAGCAGGTAGGGCATTTGCCTTGCACATGGCCAACTTGGATTCTATTCCCAGCATCCCATATGGTCCCCCGAGCACTGCCAGGAGTAATTCCTGAGTGCAGAGCCAGGAGTGACCCCTGTGCATTGCCGGGTGTGACCCAAAAAGCAATAAAATAAAATTTAAAAAAATGTCTTTTTTCTAAAAATTATTTTTAGGTTTGGGGGCCTCAGCCAGTGGTGTTCAGGGCTTACTCATGACTCTGCTCAGGGTCACCCCTAGCAGTGCTCGGGGGATATTTTTAAGGCCACGGCATTTCATTCCTTACAGACACGGGCAGTCTGCTGTCTGGGAGCTTTGTGAGTGGCTGCACGGAGAGACGCGAAGCTGAGAACTCAGCTCCCAGCACTGGGAAAGACTCTCTTTGGGATTCCGAAGAGGTTCTGGTCTTGGAAGGCAGAAGCCCAGCCTGCCAGGGGCCCGGCAGTGGTGAGCGGCTAAATCACGCAAGGACATAAGGGGAAGAGAAAAGCAATATAAGATTATCAGTGCTGATGGAACTGGGTGTGCCTCAGGGGACTGTTGTGGGGGTAGGTCAGTAAACCTAAGCTCCCTATGGGAGGAGCAGGGACACCCCAACGTTACCCAGCCTCTCCCCCTTTTCTGTTTGCAAAACACAAACAATAGAAGTTTAAACCCAGAGCAGTGCTTGTTAGAGAGTCCAATCCCTGCTCGTCATCGTGGATGGTCTGCTCTGTCCAGAGGCGGGGAGAGTCCCTGGCTGCGCTTGGACGAGATCATGCGTCTCGGTGAGGTGTTCTTTTTTTTTTTTCTTTTTGGGTCACACCTGGCGATGCACAGGGGTTACTCCTGGCTCTGCACTCAGGAATCACTCCTGGCGGTGCTCAGGGGACCCTATGGGATGCTGGGAATCGAACCTGGGTTGGCTGCGTGCAAGGCAAACACCTTATCCGCTGTGCTATCACTCCAGCCCCGTCTTGACGAGGTTTGAAGAGCAGCAGCAGCAGCGGGTCTCTGGAGGACTTCAGCCGGGAGCCCAGAGAGTTGTCAGGGACAGCGGGCAGTCCTGTGAAGGAGCTAGAGGCCTTTCCCAGGTCCTCTGATGCTGACCCCTCTCTGGTCTCCTGTACCTTCCAGCTGTAGTTAGTCTGGTGGGCTGAGGTTCAGGGAGTCGAGGAGGCTCTGGCGGTCTGGGGGCTGCTGAGTTCAGCCCCAGATGAGACATAGGGGGACCCCCGAGTTTCTCTGCCGTTTACCGTGTACTGAGTAGAACCGCTTTCTCATGTAACCCACCACCCGTGCCAACACCGGTATGTGATGTGCCTTTATGAAAGTCCCCAGTTTCGTCTGCACTCACCTGCCTCTGGTTGCTCTCACTCTACCCACTTCTCCACAAGTCTCTAGGACAACGTTCAAGTCACTCTTTTTTATTTTTATTTTTTGGATCACATCTGGCAATGCTCAGGGCTTCCTCCTGGTTCTGCACTCAGAAATCACTCCTGGCGGTGCTCAAGGGACCACCTGGGATGTCAACCTGGGTCGGCTGCATGCAAATGCAGGGCAAATGCTCTACCCGCTGTCCTATCACTCCGGCCCGTTAAAGTCACTCTTGTCGATTTTATCGCTGCTTGGTTATCGGGGCCAGATGGTACTTATCTGGTTCGATAAGTCCTTACACTGCCATTGGCCCTCGAAGTTTGACGCAGTTTACTCCTGTTTCCCACCCACCCGCTCCTCCACCCCCGCTCACCCCGGGGAACCAGGGACACAGTCCAAGGGTTGGTTTGCCCTTGTGACGTGGCTATTCTTGTGTGTGGATTTGGGGCCATTCCAGCAATGCTCAGGATTTCCCCTGGTCTGTTTGGAGTCCTTCCTGGTGGTCCCCGGAGACCACCGGGGATGCAGCCAGGCCCCCACACGCGGCCCCACACTTCACTCAGCCCGGCAAGCCCGTCTCCAGCCCGTGGTTATGCTTGATGCTCTGTTGCCCCACGTAGAATACCCCTCTGGGTCAGGGCCGACAGCTGAGGGGCTGGAGTTCTGCCTGTGGGGGCCCGGGGTTGAGTCCGTAGCATTGCACTGCCCGTGAGTGACCCTGGGAGTAGAGCCCAGCCTGCAGAGTGCCCGCCCCAAAGAGCCCTACTGGGACTGTGTGAGATTCATTCGGCTTACACATGAATTCCAAGGCTTTCTGGTACCTCTGAGTATGACTTTCTGAGCATTCAGCACTGTAGCACTGTCGTCCCGTTGCTCATCGATTTGCTCGAGCGGGCACCATTATGAGATCTGTTATTACTGCTTTTGGCATATTGAATACGCCACGGGGAGCTTGCCAGGCTCTGCCGTGCAGGCGGGAAACTCTCGGTAGCTTGCCGGGCTCTCCGAGAGGGGCGGCAGAATCAAACCCAGGTCAGCCGCGTGCAAGGCAAACACCCTACCTGCTGTGCTATTGCCACAGTCCCTGAGCATTCTAGGTTTGGGAATAAGATGCCTTTCAAAGACTCTGATGCAAACGTATCGTAGACACGTTGCTGAGAGTTGGTTCAGTCTAATGACAAGGGACTCGGGAATATTTTAAAACTGGGTCAAAGGCCATTTCAGAGTCTTTATCCGCCAATGGTATTTGGTAATTCTCCCGGGAGAGCTTTGGCAGCCCTTTCTTCTTCCATCAGGCCTCCTCCGAGGAACCTGCACTCCCCTGTGGTCCTCAGAGGACCCAAGCCCACGCCCAGACGGTGCCACGCAGTGTCCCAGGGATGCAGTGCTGCCCCCGCCCCGTGCCAGCCCCCCAGGGCACACCAGGCGATGCTCAGAGGACCAAGTGCTCCCGGGGCCCAAACCAGACCCGGACTCGCCCCTCCACCATCTCTCCACCCCCCAGGAACACTGTCGGTTGTTGGCACTTTTGCAAACTCTGTCTTTCATTCCAGGGTTGCTAGATGTATGTCGGAAGACAGTTTTCTGCATTGGGTCGCAGTTAGCAGGTTGACTTCTCTTATTTGTTTTCATAGCTGTCCTTCAAATTCGTTCAGGTTTTCTAGATAGGTAACCACTTCGTCTGAAAATCACAAGTGTTTCTGCTGTTCAGATAGTTTGATTCATTCTTTAATTATTTTTTTAATCGATCATTTGTTTAGGTCTTCTAGTACACGGTAATTAGCAGCAGTGAAGAGTTACCCTGGCCTGCTCACATCTCGTCAAAAGAGTAAACTATAGTTCTCATTCAAATACAGGATACATACGTGTCACAGATTTGATTCAGGTCAATTTATGAGAGAACTGTAAATATATTTAAATGCATTCAAAATAATACTTCATAGCTAATGCATTTATCACTTGTATCACTTGTCATCACTTGTCATCCCGTTGATCTTTGATTTACTCGAACGGGTGCCAGTAACGTCTCCATTTGTCCCTGTCACCTGCTAGTGTAGCCCAATGGAATCTGCTCGCTCCAGGAACACGAAGAGTCTCAAACCATTTGCTCAGGGTTTTGACGAAGAAGTTGGCCATCCCGTAGGTGGGCGGCCATGAGGCCCAGAGGAATCCAATCGGTTACAGCTCTAGCCCAGTGGTCGTCTCTAAATAGCATTACGGGTCTGGTCCATCAGATGGGCCAGACGCATAATGCATTTATAGACAACTTTTTTGTTTTTCTGAGTCACACCTGGCGATGCTTCGGGGTTACTCTTGGCCATATAGACAATTTAATAAAGAAACTTGAGGACAAGACTGCTGAGGCTTTTATTTTTCTTTTTGGGTCACACCTGGCGATGCACAGGGGTTACTCCTGGCTCTGCACTCAGGAATTACTCCTGGCGGTGCTCAGGGGACCATATGGGATGCTGGGAATTGAACCCGGGTCAGCCACGTGCAAGGCAAATGCCCTACCTGCTGTGCTCTAGGCCCAAGACTGCTTCAGGCCCAAGACTGCTGAGTTTTATGAAAAACTGGTTAATATGCTACAATGCGATAATCTGCACTTTATAAATATTTATATAAACTATATTTTTCAATGAATATATAAATTATCTTCATCTGTCTTAGAGAAATAGCTGCAAGTTAACCTCTGCCTCCATCAACCCATAAGATAACTTAAAACAATTATTTTAAAAATAATTAAAATTTAAGTTAAAAATTAATATTAATATTTAAATAACACTTAAAAATTATTATCTATCATTTTTAATAAAAAATTAGCCAGAGATGCAAACCCAGCTTAGCACTGAAAAACCCCTTTCTGTTTGCTATTCATAAGTTTTGAAATTTTTTTCCCGTAACTCTTGGTTTTGAAAGAAATGCTTATAAAGTTCTACCATCACTTCTGGTTTTTACAGTTCCTATAAACCACAATGAGTTAAAGAAATTCTCTTCTAGATCTATATTTTCAAAATAATTCATCCATGTTAGTTCTGTAAAGACGATCCCTGAATCTATTAAAATGATCATGTTTTTTCCTTCTCATGTGTTAACAAGGTAGAATTAATTGATAAACTCTGATGCTGAAATAGTTTAGTATTCAGAAAAGTGTCTGATCATGGCAAATTATTTATTAGTTGATATTGATTTATTCCTGTTTTTAACAAATCTAACTTTAAGTGCCTGGGACTGAGTAGAAGTCCTGTACTCCGCTACTGACTGGTGCCCCCCGTTTGCCAATGTTTAATTTAGGAATATTATATTCATATTAAAAATGAGATTGCTCCATCATTTTCCTGTCTGGTATTTTCTCCAGCCAATTTTTGTGACCAAGATAATTTTCTTTTTGCTACTCCTTGAGCATTTTTAAAATAAGGGTGAGGAGTGTTTTTCTTTTGAAGACCGTGCAAGTCACCTCTGAAACTACTCCGGGCTCCTCATCTTGTGCTCACCCGTGAGCCCCCTCCCAGGCTTGGCCCTGCTTCTCTGCCGAGGGTTTCCCCTGTGGAGAAGCCCGCGTCCTCTCTCCAACGCATACTTCTCTCTTCTTGCACATCTTTTGAAATAGGATTAATAAAAACTACCTTGTTTCATCAAGAAAAAGAAACAACAACAACAAAAAACTATTATGACTGGTTTCACTTGAGGGGGAAAAGCAGAGTTTAAAAAAATATTTTTTAGTACTGACTCAAAATTTTTTATTTAAATCTGATTTTCTTAAAATATTTTAATGTAAAGATGGACTGGAGCGATAGCACAGCAGGTAGGGTGTTTGCCGTGCACGCAGCTGACCCGGGTTCAATTCCTCTGTCCCTCTCGAAGAGCCCAGCAAGCTACCGAGAGTGTCCCGCCCTCACGGCAGACCCTGGCAAGGTACCCGTGGTGTATTTGATATGCCAAAAACTAACAACAAGTCTCACAATGGAGATGTTACTGGTGCCCGCTTGAGCAAATGGATGAATATACGACAGTGCTACAGTGCAATGTAAAGATATCTTATACCTTTAATTTCTTCATAAATAAATTTTGATTTTTATTCTGGGGAAAAAAGCCTAGAACCCTTTCAAATATGGTATAGATTTGCCAGGTTCTTTTCTGTTTTGCTTTTTGGGTCCCACTCGGTGATGCACAGGGTCACTCCTGGCTCATGCACTCAGAAATTACTCCTGGCGGTGCTCAGGGGACCTTATGGGATGCTGGGAATTGAACCCGGGTTGGCTACATGCAAGGCAAACACTCTCCCCACTGTGCTATCGCTCCAGCCCCTGCTCAGGTTAATTTTCTTGTGAAAATTGTCCATTCTCTCATGGCTGCATTTGCGGCCGTGAGACACCTCCAAACTCTACAATGCTACATCCCAGTAGGGGCACAGCCGGCTGGGGGGGCTGGAATGCAGAAGCCAACAAAGCTCCACTAACAAACATGTTAACACAGAAGCTTCACTCGCAACAGCACTTCCTAAACCCACACACAAGGACCTCGTGTCCCTGTGGTGAGACAACAGTTTTCACAAATTTTCTCTCTCTCTCTCTCTTTCTTTCTCTCCCTCTCTCTTTCTTTCTCTCCCTCTCTCTTTCTTTCTCTCCCTCTTTCTTTCTTTCTTTCTTTCTTTCTTTCTTTCTTTCTTTCTTTCTTTCTTTCTTTCTTTCTTTCTTTCTTTCTTTCTTTCTTTCTTTCTTTCCTTCCTTCCTTCCTTCCTTCCTTCCTTCCTTCTTCCTTCCTTCCTTCCTTCCTTCCTTCCTTCCTTCCTTCCTTCCTTCCTTCTTTCTTTCTTCTTTCTTTCTTCTTTCTTTCTTTCTTTCTTTCTTTCTTTCTTTCTTTCTTTCTTTCTTTCTTTCTTTCTTCTTTCTTCTCTCTCCCTTCCTTCCTTCCTTCCTTCCTTCCTTCCTTCCTTCCTTTCTTCTTTAGG